>NW_024429211.1:6247628-6470128 GCF_017639785.1 Mesocricetus auratus | reverse complement strand
ACTTTGTGTGTCGGCGTACCTATCTTCTGAAACTAGGTTCCTTCCTCGGATTTTTAGCACTTCTAAGGAATGCATCTTCGTTTTGCTTGCTAAGGTCCTTATATAGCTCTACACAAGCAAACGGCGTCGCTCGCTGACGTTTTCCTCGATTGTCCATTGGTTGCTTATTTAGCTATTTCATAAATTATGACAAGGCCGGCCTTCGCTGGACAGTGGCTACAATTTTGTTCCCGCATGAGAGCACTCCTGTCTCAAGGTGGGACTGTGAACTTGAAATGCGTTTCGTGTGGTTAAGACCCTGGCTGTGAAGCACGGTACCAGAAATTTTAGGTTCTCCTCATGCCCTCAGGCCTTCCCAGTGCTGCCCTCCAGTTGTCCAGATCAAAGCTATCTTCCTGCAGGTTCTCTGTATCCTTGGCACTGGTGCCTGGCTCAGACTCCCAAAGCTAATCACTGTGACTCCACAGGCCACAGAGCCTACCTACTGGCCTGGCCCTTTGTTCCTTCCCTCCAAAATTGTCTGAGAAAGCTGCACACATTAGATACCCACCACACTCCCCCCTGCCCACACACCTTCTTTCCCTTCTCTTGGAGATGCTCCTGTCTGTCTCCTGACACCTATAACCCAGGCACCTCTCTTCGCTACAGGCTCGGAGTGAATTCTGGATTGACAGATCCAAGAGTCAAGACCAACCGGTTTAACTTACCGGGCCCGATACCTACATTTAGACAAGATGACTACATCCCTCTTCCTACAGAGCTCTCCCATCCAGGTCTCTTAAAAACAAAACCAAAAACAAACAAACAAACAAAAATCTCTTGTCTTCTTTAGGTTCTGGCTGTTGGCCGTACTTGATTTTTTGTTGTTGTTGTTTTGGTTTGGTTTTAGTTTGTGGGGGGTTGTTTGTTTTGGTTTTTTGAGATAGGATTTCTTTCTATTGCTTTGGAGCCCCATCTTGGAACTCACGCTGTAGACCAGGCTGACCCTGAACTCATAGAAATCCACCTGCCTCTGCCTCCCCAGTGCTGGGATTAAAGGTGTGTGCCACCAACGCCCGGCTCAATTACTTGCTTATTTTTAAGACAGGGTTATATTGTGTAGCTTGAAGCTAAGATCTCCTTGCTGGAACCCCTACACGCCGCTGTGTCCAGTTATACTCTTCCTTCCTCTTCTCCGGTCCTCACCTTCACGCTTACCCTCCAAAACTCCACAATGTCTACAGACCCCTTCCCACTCTCTGTCCATGCTCAGTTTCTGCCTATTCTCATGCCCAGCAGCTTTTAAATCATGATGCAGCCCAGTTCTTCTCTGGACTCCAGCCGCCTGTGTCCAAAGGCCTGCGTAGCTACTTGGATGTGGAAGTGGTTTCTTCAAGGGCTTACAAAGCCACAGCCACACACACACACATCTTCTGCTCTCTTCCCCATGTCAGCAGTAAGAAGAAGAGTTGATGGTGCATCCTGGACCCGTCATCTCTCCTTCACCCCCACATCATCCAATCAACACATTCCGTTGGTCGAAATACACCTTTCCTCATGCAAACACCTGTTAACTGGCTGCATCCCCAGCTCCGTCCCTTCCCGTTTGACTCCATTCAGCTCTGTGTTCTCTGCACTCACAGGGGATGCAACACTGAGGTCACGTCACCGCTTCACCCAGACAGTAACACGCTTGCTCGAAACTGCTTAATGAGGTCACCTGGCAGGACAGTCTAATACTCTCAGCTGCCCACCTGGCTACGGTAGGAGGATCACATGACACCAGGCATTCTCATCTCCGAAACATAAAATGGGATGAGGCTGTCACTCAGCTGGTGGAGTGCTTGCCTAGCACGTACAAAGTCATAGGCTTTCACCCAAGGACTGTGTATGTTATGCATGGCGGCACACATAATAACCTCACAAGCCAGAGGATCAGGAGTTCAAATCTGTCCTTGGTTTCACAGGGAGGTCATAACTAACCTGGGACACAGGAGACCCTTTCTCAACAACCAACAATAAAACAAAAAAAAATATCAACAAACAATAAGAAACGCCACTCCACTCCATGGCCTAAAAGTAAAATCATCTGACGCTCCAAATCCTCCCGGTCTAATCCAGTTCTGTCCCTTAACACTGTGATTATGCCTCCCTTGGAGCTGTACCCACCAATGCCAAGGTAGCTGCTGGCTGTTCCCAAGGTCCCCCAGCGAGCCCCATCTAGTTTGATCTTCTCCACCATTAACGCTGTCACTAAAACCCTCAGGTCCCTGTAGCAGCATCTCCTTCTGGCATATTTGCTAGTTTTCATCTGAGTTACTCTTTGATCAGCCACCTTGACGTCACCACTGCTGGTTTGTGGCTTGTCTCTTTCACACCCGAACATGATCTCATTGAAGCCGGGTTCCATTCTAGGCCTTAGCACCTGTAACAGTGTGTGACCAGCATACGGAGAGGGACGCATTCACACTGCTGTCAAAGATGACCTCCACCACACTCAGGCGAGGGAGGCTGCGTGGGTATGACCCCAGATGTGGTCTTCACTGTGTTTTCAGGCTTTGCCCAGACACCCTGATTATCCTCTGGACCCACTAAACCCCGTGGATAGTATGGCTTAACGCACAGACACACACCTGCATCTGTTTGAGCATTTTGCATAGGTTAACCAATGCATCAGCCTTGTAATGATGGATGCATTATTATCCCCAGATAGGGAATTCAGAAACTGAGCTGCAGGCTGGATAAGGAACTTCCAACCTCATAGAAAGAGCCGAAAAAGAGATAAGAGCTGAACCCGCCATCAGAAAGACTCATCATACTTATCACTAGTGATCTCGGGATAAGACCAAACTGGTTTGTGGACTGGTGGATCAATTCTTCCTTAAACCATTGGCCTATGATTTGCTGACTTTTAGTTCTGTCTGTTTTTTGAAACAGGTCTGAAATGTGGTAAGATGGAGATTTTCTATCCCTCACGTGTGGTCCTCCACTATGCGCTAGGTTCCAGAAACATCACATCACTGTGGGTTCGGCCCGGGATGCTCAGGAGTGGTCGCATTCATCTTCTAGTCCAGGATGTTCTCTCGTTTCTAACACACAGATTCCCTCTCCTTCTGTCTTCTCTTCTGTGGTTTCCATAAACATTAGGACACAGTAGAGAGGCCCTTGTAATGGGGATGCTAGCCATCCAGGAGGCAAGGAGTGATTCTACCATGCCAGCAGCAAAACACTGGGCACAATTCAAGTTCTGAAGCCAGAACTCTTCTTCTGCACCAACGGAGGGCTGGGTGAAAATTACACAGCATTGTTTTAACAGCAGCATTCTGAAATTTTGTGCAGCGCACCCATATGCCTGTGGGTAAAATCTTGCTGCTATGAGAGTAAGACAAGATTTCTTTTTGCTTTTAATTCTAATACTGCCCTTTGAACTCCATACCAATTAAAACATGTATTTTGCACCACTGACTCTTCATAAACATTCAAATACTCCCCAACCTCTCCCTTCCTTGAACCCAGGCAGTGACTCATCCTGGAGCTTAGGGACAGCCTACTTGGCAGAGCTGTGCTCCATGCCGGCCCGTCAGAGCCCTGCTCACCGAGCACTGGTGTCAAACCTGCTTAAAGTCAGATTTATAAAGCGGGAAGTCTGGGAGTACGTTCTCCTTCTGTCTTTCCAAACGAGGTTAGAGATAGCATCGCCAGCCCATCACGGCTGCGGTGACAGAACACTTGCTCTGTGCGGGAGCGCCTTCCTCATCTCTGCCTGTCCCTCTCCTCAGACTCCACACAGAGTACTGCCTCTGCTCCTCACCGCTTGGCTTTGGCTATGCTGCTGCAATGCTTTTCCAACCATTATACCGACTGTGTGTCCTGAGCCTTGGGATCCTGCCTCTCTGGAGAAGGATGAATTGGTTATTGGAGGGTATTCGAGACAGCTCCCAGCTACGGCGAGCCCAGGCGGGATGCAGACATGCTTACTGCTGCAGTGAGGAGAGGCAGCTACCCTTGTGTGTAGGAAGGAGGATGAAAAGGTCCCTCTTTGTGGGACCAAAGGCCAGGCTGCCACGCGTGTACACAGAGAAAGAAAGGCCTTTCTTCACGCTCATAAGGGCCCAGTTTTCATTGTCAATTAAAAATATTGTTTTCCAGCATCTATTTGAATCGCAGCTCCCGTGTTAAAAAAAATTAAAATGTATTTCTCCTTATGTTAATACCAGTAAATGAAGGGAATCTGACATTGCCTTATTGAACTGGTCATCCTCAAATGTGCCTTGCAATTGTCACCGGCCTCTCAAGTCTCACAAATTATGGCTTTTAAATGGTGATAAATTAATTCCTCTTCAAACTTAACGTTAAATGTTTGGCAGCATTTTGATTCCCACACTGTTTCAGTGCTAATTTTTCGACACCATGTAATTTAGATTACTGGTTTCACTGAAATAACTATAATGGCTTAAATAACCCCACACATCCGAATGGGCCATGGCGCGGCTGACTATAAGGCCTTGGGTCCAGTTGCACCCTTGACTCGTGCCCTGATCCATAGTTCACAACTCATAGTAAAACCACGAAACTATTGAAAACGAGCTGCCGATGACTAAATTTAGCAAAAGGTGTGCAGAAAGACAAGCGATCCTCATGATATTTTCAAAGCAAGTTCCTACTGTCTTATGCAACCACCAAATGCACGGTCCTCCTCACAGATGTATCTTCTGCTGCTGAATGCACGGATTCTTACTAGCTCAGTGTGTCAACTTGTGCCTGACCGGAACCATTTGTGTTGCCTCTCTCCCCATTCTCTTCTGCCCGAGTCTGCATAGATCTCCTCACGCCTGCCAAGTCTCGTCTTCTGGGCAATAGGTAGGAGCATCAGTAATTAATCCTCTGATCCCAGTCACAATCAAACTGGGACCCTTGTAACTTCCCCCCTTTCAATTTCCTTTGGACCTTAATCACAGAAATCCCTTCCTTGGTGGAGGGAGGAGGGAAACAGAATTTCTTCAGACTGTTCCCTTCCCCAATCTCAGAGTGCAGAAAACTCTTTCCAAAGCCCAAAGTGCATGATATTTGCCCAGATTCATAACCCCCAGCATCTACATCAGTTTGACATGTTGCAATGTCGAAGACAGTGAGGACCCCAGCAGGTGTGCAGGCTGTGGACCCCAGGTGTGTGGCTGAGAATCCCAGCAGTTGTACAATGTAAGGATCCCAGCCGGTGTGTAGTATAAGGACCCCAGCCTGTGTGTGGCATGAGGACCCCAGCAGCTGTCGGCTATGTAGAGGTCCCAGTGAGATACTCAACCTTCCCACCTTGCCTAGCTGCAGGATGGGGCTGATGACGCTGAGCTCAGAAGGCAGCTCCTAGGACCGCCTTAAAACATTTGGGGAAAATGGGTGTTTTGCCTTGTTGTAGTTATTATTCTGTCAAGATTCAAAGTCAAGGGAATGTTATGGAACTGGCTGGGTTCCAACACAATTATTCCTACATATAATTAATCCGTAAGTAAGCAGAACCTCATATGAGAAGGAGTAAGTGTCTTCGGGTGTGTTCCGGGTACACCACGCGCCGCTTGGCTCCCCCCACCCCTTATCTAAAGAAGCTCAGGGTGCACTCACGGCACCTGCTGTGTAAGTCCGCTCACAGGGATAGCTCCTCATAGAAACAAGTTCAAATACTTAAGAAATTCGCAAACCCAGCGTGTTCTACACAAGAGCATTGATAACTGGAGAATCAGAAATAATGTACATGTCCCCACATTGGGAAGCACCTATGCTGGCCTACTCATGCACTGCTGCTGCCACATCTGCCCATCTTAAAACCACACAGCCTAAAGAATCTGTAACAGTGGAAGGCCGGCACCGGAAACCAACAAAAAGCTGAATGTACAGTGTGACCCCGGACGCACATTAATATGCACAGGAGCAAGCAGGCAGTGGAGGGAACCAGAACCATAAGGATGGCTACCAGGGTATTTAGGATGCCCTTTTTAAAAACAAACTTGGCTGCATCTCACGTACTTCTTGCAGTCAGGAGGTATTACTCTAAGACAGACTATAAGATGGTTAAAATCTTCATATCTAAAAATTAATATCTTCTCTTGCAGTTAGTGTTTTTGAATGATCAAGGAGTAGCCTCAGACTTAATCAGCATTTTCTTCCAACTCACAGAAGACCTTAGAAAACCACAGGACTAAATAAGGAACCAGCTAAGCTCGCACACACACCTTCCTTCCTTCTGACTTGCATCTGCCAGAGAGAGTGAGACCTTCCTGCCTTATTTGATTCACAATCATAATTATTGTGCCAAATCCTATAAGCCGTACATTCCCAAGATAGCACAGCACAGCATGGGCATAGCTTCCAAAATATCACCCACTATACATAGAATATTCAGAAAACAAGCAAACTATTTCAACGTATTAATTTGCAATGGTGAATGTTCATGGGATTTCATTCACACACCTTTCATTCAGAAAAGCAACAGAGATACTACAGTTGACAGCATTTAAGAAAGAACTTGCAAAGGAAAAGCTCTCACGTAGTAGATGAAGAGTCAAGGATTCTGGGAGTGGTGGGGGGGCATGTCTCCCTCAAAAATAAGCAGGGAAAGAACAGCACCCAATAAGTAGGTACTGCCACATCTTTTATGGTGTGTCTTGTAACCAATGAAGGCCACAACCTGCCAGCCGAGTGTGCGCTACTCGGTTTAAGAACCAAAGTCACTCAGCATTTGGCCTGAGAAGAGAGAGGGAGAACAAGAAGAGATGGTGAGAGAAAAGAGACAGAGACCAAAAGTAGACAGAGAGATGAGAGAGAGAGAGAGCAAAATCAGAGAGGAGAAAAAAGAGAAAGAGAGAGGGCAAGGGAGAGGAGGAGAAGAGAGGAGGGGGAGGTGGCAAGAGGAGGGGAGAAGGGGAAGGGAGGAGGGGAGAGGATGGATGGAAGGAGGAGGACAGATTGACAAGTCTTTCTCAGATGCTGGGAATACATCGTAACTTCCCCTGGTCACAAGCCTGAGACCTCATTGGAATTTTTTTCCCAGTAGAGTGGACTCAATGAACAATGAACCAAGCAGCCTGTACCCTCTAGCAATACTAATGGAAACAGGTGACTGTGCTGCAGTCTTTCTAACTATCTCAAGTGCTCCCCTTGGGACTGGGCACTGGTAAACAGGAAACCAAGCCGCGTGAGCCGTCCAGCAGGAGTACTTCAACTTGTAATCCTTTTGATTAACCAGGACAATCTGGGGCAATGAGGGACACCGGAGAAACAGAGAACACAGACTGTCTCCCAACGGCTTGCATCTGGAACACTAAGTACTACTCGACCAATGCTAGGCAAAGACTAGCGTTGCTACCGAGAACACCGAAGGCACAAATGAAAGAGACCCAACGGAAACGGCGTGTCCAGGGCCTCCAGGGTGAACCAGGTGTAGTTTCCAACCTCTGTGCTTGGCTCAGCCAAGGCCAATTTGGATCCCTTTCCACGCCGCACGCACAGCCCCAGCCTGACCAGATAAGCAAAACTAGCTGCTGCACAATGGACTCAAGGAGCGAATCGATGTGCTGCACACTTGTCTAACAGCAGCAGACATTCTTAATGCCCACAAACTTCTGCATCTCTTCCAACCTGAGTGGGAGGAAACAGCTCCCTCCCCCAGCCAGCATCTTCTGCTTCCACCTGTAAAAGCCTCTTTTCTTCTAACTCACTTCAGAGACCCTGAGCCAGGAACAGCTTTGTTCAGGAAGAAAGCGTGGCTCCCGGGACACAGTCACCACAAACTCCAGGGTGAGGGATTGCAGAGGCGGCAGGCAAGGACTGTCCTGTCCTACACTACGGCCCTCCGAGGCCATAAACACGAAAGCGCAGGGGAGAACTTACCCAAAGTGACTGGATAACGTCATGGAAACACAGAAGACGAGGAGGGTTTTGGTCATGATAAATCTAGAGAACATTCCATTGTCCATTCCCAGTACGAATGGTAGTTGAAGCAGATGGATTTGGAAGAAAAACCGTCCTTTCCTCCAGCTTGGTCTTGAAGCTGAAAGGACACAAAGGGGACAAGTGCGTGAGCACGGGTGTTCCTGTCACTGCTGTGGGTTCAAGCATGCCACTGCCACAGAGAAGCTGACAACGCCTGGAGCCTGGTTCTTATTACTAGCAGACTGTGCCGGCAGTTTGTACCACATTCCCTGGGCAGCAAGACGGCGTAAGAAGGTGACAGCACCGCGTTATTTCACTTTTACAGGATGCACAGCCGATAGACTCGCCGCATCCCCTCCAACATCGTCTAACTTTTCAGCGCAATATAAACGACCCAGATTTATTAACGCAGGGCTCCAAGTTACTTGACAACTGCATTTTGTATCTATCAAATCCACAAGTGAGATAAATTTACCTTTCTGAAATATTTGTCACACGGTCAAAGCCAGCAAGCTGCTTCTTGGTCTGCAGGATGCTGAAAGTGTGTGGGGAGAGGGGGAAAGGCATACGTCAGAAACACGTCTTCTAGAGGATCGCAATGGTAGACCTGTCTGGAAGGGTCAGACTCTCTGGCTTGGCATCTTGCCCCCCGGACTCTACGACTTAGGATCACGACACTTGGCAAATATCTCTGTTCTTATCTGGGCTCTGGTTAGTGCAGCAGCGGAGAAACCAGCAAGCCCTGCTCCTGGCAGGACCGGCAAACCACCTTAGAGAAGGCACATACATCTCAACATGCGCATAACGCAAATAGGTGCTGAACCGACACGGGCAAGCCAGAGTTCCAAAAAAGAAACATCTTTGCAAGGAGACCCCCCCCCCAAAAAAAAAGTCCATAACCGGGAAGCACACAACAGGTACTTTCATCTCGGAGGAGAAGGCCCTCTGAGACTCCAGTCAAGAACAGAAGGCTGACGTGTCGTGGTCGCCTGGGCACATCCCCGGGATCGGCGCCGGTAGCCTGGCGAGTCTAGGCTGCTAGCAGGCGGCGCCGCATGCGGGGGGCGCGAACCCGGGCGGTGCCTTCTGCTGCCCCTCAGCCCCCGACTTCCCGATCCCCACCGCGAGGCTGCTCTCCCGGGGGAGGGCCCCCCCCCCGATCGCAGTGCGAGCTCACCGGGGCTGGCGCACAGCGCAGGTGGGCGATAGGGTGGCACTGCGGAGCTGCAGCCTCCGCCAGCCACCCTGCACCTGGCGCTCCGCAGCGCCGCCGGACACCTCCGGTGGAGCGGCCCTCGGGCTGTCGCCGAGCCCTGCAGACCTCCTGAGTCCCCCGACAGGGTCGGCTGAGCGCTCGCCAGGCAGCGCCTTCCTCCACGGCTGCGCGCGGTGCAGTGGCGGCGCCGCCAGAGCCGGCCTCGAGCAGCCCGCGCGACAGGCGCGCGACACCAAGTGGGGCCCGCGCCCACCGCGCGCCCCTGCTCCGGGGAGGGAGCGGCCTTAGAGGAGGGATCGCTCCCGAGGCGACCGCCGCAGGCAGGGGCTACCCCGTGGCTTAGACCTCGAGGTGCTGCGCCCGGAGCAACCCCCCCGTCCAGCCAAGCCACCGGGTTCCCTGCCCTCCGTCCCTGTGGCCTCCGCAGTCTCCGGGCAAAGTTTGCGCTACGAGCTCGGGAGCGCCCGGCCGCTCTGATCTCCTCCCGGTCCCGAGGCCGCGGCACCAGCCACCGTGGTCGCCTCTGCTCCTTACCCTGCGCGCGGGCCCCGGCGGCTGGCAAGCCGTCGGCGAGGGCTCATCCTGCTTCGCCGCTGCCCGCTCTCTCCGCGGCGGGCTCGGCAGGGCCGGTGCGGTGTCACCGCCCCATGCCACCAGGCGCGAACTTGCCCCTGCGCTCGGCGCTCGCCGAGGGGACCCGGAGCCCCGCGCTCTCGCCCGCCGCCCTGCGGCTCTGCTCCACGCCGCGCCCCGAGGCCGCGCGCTGCCCCGCTGCAGATTCCCCAGCGCCCCCGGCGGACTCGCGCTCGCTCGCTCTCACCTCTCTGAAGCGCCACATGTCGTGTCTGGGTTTGAGGAACGTCCCTACGCCGAGGAGCCCGATAGAGGCCGCCAGACTCTCACTAAATGCCCGGCCCCCACTCAGTCAAGGGGGGGGGAGGGCTTGGGGACCCCCCCCCACGCCGCCGTCTTTGGAGATGCACGGTGTTTCTGCTGAAGTTTCTTGTGGACCTTCGAAGCAGATTTGGCTGTCCCTGCAATAACCACCGGTCACCTTTTTGGCCGGAGGGGAAAAGGTTGTGTGGACTAGCAGAAGAGCCTGTAACCTAGGCGGATGCTAGGCCTGCTTGTGTCGCGTATGGTGGCCAGCCCCTCTGTGATTCCTTAGTCCGCAGTGGAACCTTTGGGTTTATCCGGCCATTCTTTTTTAAAAGAAACGGATGCAAGAGAACCATTTTCGTTTGATTCACGGGAAGAGATTAATTAATTCATTGCTGGGTCTTCTGATGAAACCCTTTCACAACAGCTGGGTATGTTTAGGGTTTTGCTTGAAGAGCCGTTCCTTGACAAGCTATGGACCGGTTAGTGCAGAAACAGGGTATGGGATCACTGACTTAAAATTAGGTCACAGGCAGGGAAAGGCTTTCAGGTGACCCTCTGGGGGCCTGGAAGGAAGACACTGTCTTCTCATCAGATAACATGGGATTGATGAGCATGATTGGTGTCTGTCCAATGTCGGTAGCACAGTTCCTGCGGAGACAAGGACGGCCCATACTAATTACCACTGAGTAAAAGGAGGCCCTTTCAAACGCTACAAAAGATGGAGGCCGAGGCGGCTCTTTCCTTGACAGCAATGGGTTCTTTCCCCTGGAGGTGGGCAAGGACTCAGTGTTTACTTCGCATGCCGGAAACCCTGGGTTCCGTTCCCTGCACTGTGTGATCGCCACGACTGGCGTAATCCTGCAATCCCAGAACCCAGGAGGCAGATCAGAAGATGAAGGATATTCTCCACTACATTGAGAGTTCTAGGCCAGACCTGGATACACGAGACCCTGTCTTTAAAAAAAAAAAAAGTAAAGAACAGAAAAGACTAGAAATGAAACACCGGGATTTGCTTTTGTGCTCCAGAGTTTGTGGGCACAGAGTTGCTCATTGACTTCTACTAGTGATAAGGATAAGAGGCAAATTCTCAGTTTCTGCTGGAGCCTTCTATAGCAGAGCTGAGCATAAGACCCTCCCCATTCTCCAGTTATGTTAAACATGGCATTGTGCAAATGTGAGCTACCCGATGGTTCTTTTCTATAGAGATTCTAGTTTTCGCAAAATAAGAAACTGTAACATTATTTCAAAAACGGTATGTAAATATTAGCATTTGCACATATATAAGAGTGCTCACCTCGGCTATGCAGTTAACCACAATCTTAAATAATTCTGGCTCAAGAGGCTCTTCATGAAATATAAGATGTTTCTGACATGGATACATTGAACACACATATTTCTCCCAATTGCTGAGTTCTTTGAAGATGTGTCACTAACATAAAATCTCTTGGGAATTCTGTAGTTAAGAGGCTGAATGTCCCTGGAAGGTTCAGTTTCCAGATGTGGTCACCAGTCAGTGAGGCCAATGAAGAGGGTGGTGACTGGCCATGAAGGGAAATGGGGGGGCAACCTCTCCTCTTTCTCTTTGCTCCTGGGGGGCACCTTCCTAAACCCTACAACCCCTAGTCAAGAGAATTAACTAGCCATAGACTCAAAGGCAATGGTACCAAAATCTCCAGGACTCTGCCCACACGAACCTTTCCTACTTGCAAGTTAATGGCTTCTGACTTTTTTTCCATGGTGATGCAAAAACACACATAATGAAAACCATCGAATTGAAAAGAGTTAATTTGGCCCGGCTTTGGTGGAGCACACCGTTAATCCCAGCACTTGGGAGGCAGAGGCAGGCAGATCTCTGTGAGTTTGAGGCCAGCCTGGTCTACAGCGTAAGTTCCAGGACAACCTCCAAAGCAATCCAGAGAAACCCTGTCTCAAAAACCAAAACCAAAACCAAAAAAAAGAAGAGTTAATTTGAATTTATACTATCTTATTATGTTTTTCACCTGTTATATGTTACTTCTAGATTTACAAATGCCTAGACATCTGTTATTCTCCTGATTAAACAACATAATGCACATAGGAAGATTTAAATAATTGGTGAACAGAAAGCTGAACACAAAGTTTCTGGGGCTATTTTGGCAAAAAAATGTACAAAAGGGATGACTTCTGTATTTGTCACAAATATTATTTCATCATGAGCAGTGTATCATCTATATACGAACCTTTTCTTTTGATAGACTATAGTTGGGATTTTCATGCTTTGGACCATTAGTTTTGTAACAGCACATTTAAACATAAAAATGAAAATTATGATAAATAAGATCCATTCTTTAAAACTACTTAAACTGAGCGTGCGGCACAGACCTATAATCCCAAGACGTGGGAGGCTGAAGCAGAATTGTGTATTTGAAGTTAGCCAAGGTTACATCACTATTTCCAAACTCCATGTTGCCTAAGTTCCCTCTCCCTTCCCATGATGAAATGAAGTCACACTTTTCCCCAGCAGTGCTTACGATACTCAACACAGCTCTATGATTCAACGTGGATGGAGCTGAAGGACCTTGGAATATGACCAAAAGTCCAAGCCCGACAGAAACTCAATTCTAGAAGTCTATATGTACTGTCCTTTCAAGAAGTCTGGGGTAACTTTGCATTCGGTGACCGTCCTGGCTTAACAACGGCCTGCTGGCCACATTCCTATTTGTTCATTCGCATGTCTTCTTTTATTGAATGAAACTGAACATTATAGCTTTAGTCTCGGAAACAGTAGAGGGCACCCAAGTTCCACATAATCCCAGTGTTGGCTCATTCTGTATTTTATTTCCCATGGGAAAGCCTAAAAATAGTTGCTCTCAGTGAAGCTGTGTAATGGATGGATGGACGTTTTTACCAAAAGAAGCACTGACTCTGTACCCCAGTGACTCCAGGGTACCCACCGCACGTACAACAGCGGCTGAGTGGTGGCTGTGCTCTGGTTATGTAGATGGGTGTAACACAGTCAACCACCTACAACGGGACAGGTGGCATCATATTAGTGAGCCTATGTGGCATTTGATTTTTCAAAGCCTGGCTCATTTTACTTAGCATCCCTGCCAGTTTCATCCATGTTGCCACAAACAGCAGAGTTTTCCTCATTGTCAAGGCTAGAGAATACCCCACGTAATTTTTACATTTTCTTCATGCTCCCAATGGCCCGCAGACATTTACGGTGCCTTCCGTATCTTGCCTTTTATGAAAAAAAAAACATTCAGACGGACAAAGGGAATTGTATTTCCTTTAGACATATATTCATAGTAGTAGTGGGAGTAGAAATGCAGCTCAAAGGGGGAGAATTTGATTAGCATGCATGCGATGTAGGCGCTGTATTAGCACGTCACCATTCATTATATACGTGTGGATGTATGTGCACATATGTGTATGTATGTGTGGTCTTCGGTGTATAAATGTGTGATGTTTGGCACCGGGACGTCAATCAGCAACACTTTCTCACCTTTAATATTTGCTAGGGACATGGGACTGAGACGCACAACGTGAATGGGACCAAGATGGGTGACGGGAAAGACACAAAGAATAAATGAAAAGGGCGTTTTGGAAAGAAAAGAGTTGTCACCCCACGCAGGAAGAAGACGGGGCTGCGGGAGGGAGCGCACACATTGATGGCTGTGCTGTGTAGACTTACTCCACGTTGTAAAGTAGGTCATGAGTACCGGGCTAGGCAAGAGTCATGCTGGCAGCTGTCGCAGGGCAGGTTTGGAGAGGAAGATCTTGCCCAGCGGCAGACAGGTGCATCAAGGAAGTCCAGGCCGGCCCTGCTCGGACTTCCGCAGCAGTTACTCTGCTGGTAGAGAGAAAGGCCACGGGTCTGCACAGACAGCAGCCTGTGAATGCTTCCACCAGATGGGAGACGGTCCCGTTGTTAAGGAGACAGAAAGGGCAGGACTAACATAGGAGACTCTAGGGGAAATTTATAGGCATGCAGCAGTGGAGTTGACCCCGACAAAAGAATGTGGGCAGCAAAAGCAAAAGACAGACTGCAAGGTAGGGGTGGGGTTGGGGGAGGGGAAGGGGGAAGCACGCTTCGCCTGTCTTCAATCTGGTATTTGTTTCCCTTGTCTTTATATTATTTAAGTTAGAGCTGTGAAACTAGTCATTTGAAGGCTACATATAGATGAGCCATGCTGAAATTAGCCAAAATTGGTTTAAAATAGAAATAGTATTTAAAAGCTGGATTTACATATATATATATATATATATATCAGAGAATAGATGGATAAATGTGTTCAGATTTCTAGATTCCCTTTACAAAACTGAAGGAAAAAAAATATATATATATATCAGAGAATAGATGGATAAATGTGTTCAGATTTCTAGATTCCCTTTACAAAACTGAAGGAAAAAAATAACCACAGAGATTCGATGACATCAAACTGCTTCTGCCCACATATCCTGGGGTGGGCACCTCAAAGCAACATGGCCTGCATCTCTCTACTCCGGGTCTCCTTTCTGTAACTTGGGAATTAAGAGCCAGTGAGGGCCGGGCGGTGGTGGTGCACGCCTTTAATCCAAGCACTCGGGAGGCAGAGGCAGGCAGATCTCTTTGAGTTCGAGGCCATGCTGGACTGACAGCCTCCAAAACAATACAGAGAAACCCTGACTCGTAAAACCAAAAAAATGAATGAATAAATAAAAAGGGTCAGTGAGGGCTATTGAAATATCTGCTTTTTTTTCTATCTTATATCCATTGTTGGGTCAGTCAAAGCTATGTTGGCTTTCTCTTGTAAAATGGCTGTGAGGTTTATAACATGTATTTCAGGTAACACTTTTTTACCTCAAGTGATATTCTGCCTTTTTATTTCTGATATGATGCAACTGACAGCCTTTAGTACATTTAAGGCAATATATGAACAGGCCAGTCTTGAACTACATGAATTCACTGTTCTTTCCCATCCTGCTTGGTGATATTAATTCTATATCCTGCCAAGTATTTTTTTTTAGTCTACCAATCAATGTCTATAGGATTTTCCAATAGGGAAAAATTCTACCAAGAGTCATTTTAATTATCCTCAGAGAAAAAAATTATATTCCCATATAATGGATCTTTTGTAATAAAGTCTACGAACATGCATTGCTTGAAAGAGTACTTCTTTCACGATCACTTTGGAAAGGTCATTTTCCCTGTGTAGAATTCCAGCCTGACAGGTGTTTCTGGGTGTTTGTTAAGGTTCTGTGACACTGCGCTTGCACGCACCTCACTCCTAATAAGAAGTCTTCTGTTATTCTGCTAAAGTTTTCTGTATGTGACTTTTCCAGTATCTGACTTTCAGATTTCCCCTTTAGCACAATTTTCAAGATTTTAATCCCCCTCCCTCTCCTCCCCTCCTTCCCTCCCTCTCTCCCTCTCTCCCTCTCTGGCTCTCAGTTGTGTTTCGAAATCATTGAGCCTTGAGCCTTGCTTATGTTATCATCTAAAGGCTTTCACTAAAGTAAAAACTAAAAATCTATTATTTCTTCCATCCATGACTCTTATGTCCCATTCTTCTGCTTCCTGGCATCTCCTGCTCAACTTTTTTCTCTGGACACTTGGCGTTTCTAGACCTCGGTTTACTGATCTTTCCTTTTGAGGCTCATGTCTGTCCCTGAGCCTCATCTCTGAAGTCTTCTCTTTTTATAACTTTGTCCTCATTTTTACTTAAATTTAAGCACACATTTGTTAGGGCTATTTGAACAGTATTCATCAGTCCCATCGTTGTTGATGTTCCAGGCTGGTATTACAGGTTCTTTTACTTATGGATCATATTTCTGCACTACATGTTATGGCAACTGTCCTTTTTGGGGATTGTGAGTTTTTTGCTAAGTGTCTGATTTGGTTGCCTTCCTTTAAAAGTGTGTTCTTTGTGGCAAGGAAGTTGGCTAAGTGGATAGCAAGCTTGCTGTGTAAGTATAGGGGGTCTGAGCTCAGATTTCAAGCATCTGCAGTAAAAAGCCAGGAAGTTGTTGTGTCCATCTCTAGCTCTAAGCACTGGGGAGATGGAGACAGATATTCCTGGTGACTCGCTAGTGATCCAGTACAGCAGAAATGGCAAGTTCCAGTTTCTGTGACACACATTGTTCCAAAGACTACATGGGAGATGGTAGAGGAAGATACTGATATCAACCTCTGGCATCTACATGTTCACAGATTGAATATACATATATATATAATATATATGCAGATATATATACATGCACACATCACACGTATGTGTATACCACACACATATGCATGAACATACAGCCCAGCACACATTCACACACCACATATACATGCACATTCCACACAATACACAAACACAAAAACACAATCACCACACATACACACATGCATCATATATACAGACACACCTGCACATGCTATTCATGTGCATACATACATACATAGGTACCACAAACATTCATACAACACATATACGCACACACATAGACACTGAACACACATGTACACACCCCATACATGTACCCACACATCTCTAGTAAAAGTTAAGACTAAGTATTTTATTATGGAAAGGAAGTTAAATCTCTTGAAGATCAACACAATCACAAGTCTTAAAGCTCTGTGATAACAAGTTTGCAGTAGCTTTAGTGTAGGGACTAGTTCAGTCCCTTACTAAATTACGTTCCTTTCAGTGCCTCCATCAAAAACCCTGGTGTGCAGAGCTTGTCTCTTAAGCCTGTCTTACTGAAAGGTGCTTTCTGGGGACTGCTCATCTGACTGCTTCATGGCCCGACATTACTCACCTTCCTGGGGTTTCCTTCATGAATACGTAACACTGTGTTCCTGGCTACACTTACCAACATCTCTGAAGATTAATGCAGTCTTTACTTCTCCTTTCTATCTGGTACCTTACCCTTACAAGGGACAATTGCTGTCTCCTTCTGGCCCTAACTACTGCCTGATCTGCTGTGAAAATCCCCTGGTAGTAGAAATCAGGGAGATGTTGATTTTGCTGTGTTTATTTTCTCACCAAGAACTTGTTTCTGTGCACTGTTGTCCAGCATCTGGAAAGGTATTTAAGGGATTTTGTTTGCTTTTCTAGATGATTATGAGAGTTTGCTGAATCCTATCACAATTATCCCACTATGACCTCCCACACACTCCATTTGATGAGCACATGTAGTAGTTTTCTTCTGTGGACCTTTCTGACAGTGGAATCTAAAAGGAATTTTGTCATATATACAGTTAGGGTTCGGGTTATTTACTTTTGGTTATTAGAAACTTCCTTAAAAGCTAGGCATTGTGGAGTGCACCTGCAATCCAGGCACTCAGGAAGTAAGGGCAGAAGGATTGGAGGGTTTGCGGCCAGTTCTGGCTACACAGAATGATCCCATCTCAAAACAGAAAAATAAAACAAACAGCAACACAGGCCAGAAGGAGGGATAGTCCTAGTTTGTTGTCTATTGCTGTAATAAATATTAAGAGCAAAAGTAACACATGGTTTATCTCAGTTTACAACTGCGGGAAGCCAAGGCAGGAATTCAAGGTAGAAACTTGAAGGCAGGAACTAAAATTGGGACCATGGGGATAGGGATGCTGATTGTGGCTTGAACAGCCTGGTTTCTCATGCAATACAGGACCAACTATCCAGGAGTGACATTACCCACATTGAGCTGGGTTCACCTAACTTAACGTTAATCGGGATATGCCCACAGACTCGCCTACCGGCCAATGGGATGGATGCATTTTCACAACTGAGTTTCCTCTTCCCAAATGACCTTAGGTTGTCTTAAACTGATGAAAACAGACCAGCATAGTCATAAGTCATTGTCATCAGTAAGCTGAATCCTAAGGGATTCCTAGTGAACTTTTGTTCCTTCCCCCTGCCCCAAGAAAGGTTTTTAAATCTCACTTTTTAGTTTCCTTTAGAGATAATATTCCTGAACTAATTTATCTCTTGTGCCTGCTGTGATACTTGCTCTCTTCTAGAGTCAGTTGTACTGCACAGTGTGTTTTTAGATGTTTAAACATGGTTTTCTAGGCCAAGCATGGTAGAATATCCTTTTAAGCCCAGACTTCACTTGGGAGGCAGAGTTGGGAGAATGTACGTGTTTGGAGTTGACCTTGTCTAACCAGCAGGTTTCAGCCTAACCAGGACTGCAAAGAGAGATACTGTCTCCAGATAAATAGATAAATGAATCGGGTTTTCTTACACCTGTGCCTGCATTTATTTCTACAATATCGCTTGCATCTTTTTTAGCAATACAGACACCTGCAAAATAAGTAAGACGGACTTAAGCTTCATATAGTAATAAAATCAGCTATGACAGCGGATGTGGTGGGAGTGAGTCCTCCAAAGGTTCCTATGTAGGAATGCTGGCCCTCAGTGTGGAAATATTGCCCAGCCGTGCGACCTTGAAGAGGTAGAATACAGAAAAAGGGTGTTGAGTCTCTGAGGGTATCCCTTGAAGGCACTAAGTCTAGCCTTGATCCTCCCAGGCTCCTTGTCTTGCTGTATGATATCTGCTTCTCCCATGACACGACACCATGATGTGATAGAGTCGGACGCCCACAACCAGGGTTGAGCAGAAGCTGGCACCGTGCGTGTCCTTAAACTTGCAGGCTAGTGAGTTCAGTAAAGCTTTTTCCTTCATGAAATCTATAGCCTTGGGGAGTTTGCTACAGCAACAGGAACTAATAATACGTGCACCACCCAATGGCCTTCAGAAACACATTATTGAGCACACTGAGCTTCAAACCTGCTCTCTGCATCTACACGATCAATCCCTATTTTTTTAAGTGTCCTACGTAAAATGCATCTGTTGTGTTTGGTTTTTATACTGTCAGTGTGCAAATATATATATATATATATCAGATATGACAAAATTTCAGATGAAGACTCAATATTTTCCATGTCTACCCCCAATACATTGTAAGGAAACAATTCCCCCTGATAGACAGCATGTCACGTTGTGAACTGAATTGTCACTACCTGATCACCTCCCTTTCATGAAGGTCACTTAGGTTGATTCCAGTATTTTGCTTTCATGAAAAATAAACAACTTCCATGGCGTCAGGGGCACAGGAACAAGTGGTTAGTCTTCCCAACACGTAGGTTCTTAGTATCCATTGCATTTTGAATCCTTAGTTATAGTCCCTGACCCTCCCACAGTCTAAATGCCTGTTACAGCTATATTATCTTAAATATACTAGAAATTAAAGTGAGATTTTAAAATGTTTATTGTATTTAAAAATAATTTTACACAGTAGTTCAAAATAACTGCCCATTGAAGAACTTTGGTGAGATGGGTGATATTGGTTCAGGCTCTCTGTTAAGGAAAGCTCTTCAGCAGAATGGAATTCTTGTATTTCCTGTCTCATTGTGTCACATGTTCTTTTAGACCAAAATGTTAAAAACCAGTGTAGCTTCACACAAATACATATTGGGGAAATGAGAAGGAAATTTTCTGTCCTTTCTTTCTAGACGGGGTCTCAGTAATGTTGACCCAAGTTGACTTTGAGTTTTCAGTCATCCTGCCTTAGTGTCTAAAGCAGAGATTCTAGATGTAAGCCCCATGCCTAGCAAATCGTCAGATTTTTAACAGTTTCTATCTTTTATAAGTGTTCATGTTCTCGGATAACGTTCTGGAATTGTGCACTGGCAGCATCTCCTTTTCCTCGGCTTCATTGGAGACGAGAACTGCCGAGTAACACTTGTGCCTGTGTAAGATTCTTGATGAGCTTTGATGATGCAAGCCACACTGTGACACAATTGTCGCAGTCAGCTGGATGGACACCAAGTACTTTCTGTATATGTTAATCTGTGTGGTAAGGACATTTAAGATGCGCTGTCTTAGGAAATAAGTGGTGATTTCTTAAATTCAAGTTACAGTTTAGAATGTGACTATATCAACAATGTTTCATGACTTTTTTTTTTCAAAAAAACCTATTTGAACCAGTTCAACACCTATTCAAGAGTCCAGTTCAACACCTATTCAAGAGTCTCAGTAAAAGAAGAACAGGCATGAATTTCCACAGTTTCCTGAAGACCACATTTTAAAAAATACCATATACAATATTACAATTCATGCTGAAAAAATTTGAGTGTTAATCCCCCACAATCAGGTGGAAAGCATGAAATCTTATTTGACTGTGTTCAATGGGAATACAGCACCAAGAATTGTCACAAAAGCAGACAGGAGAGAAAAGTAAATAAAAATGATATACAACTTGGAAAGGAAAAGACAAAGCTGATCTGTGGTACGTGTAATATAATTAAACCCACACAAAACTACAGAAAGTACTAAATAATAAATATATATGTGTATGCATAAATATATACAGACACACACAAACACATATTCCCATGTATGAATTTTAATTACCAGCCTGTGTACTAACAATGAACACACAGGAACCAAACCTGAAGACATAACACCATTTACAACTAGGTAAGACAATGACATGTATACTCTCTTAGAGAAGGTTCCCATGGCTCACAGAACCAGAGTATAGTCCATCACAGCAGGGAAAACAAGGCAAGAGCTTTGAAGCAACCGATCATGTTGCATCCACAATTAGGAAGTAGAGAGAAATTTATTAGCAAGTAGGAACAGGCCAGAGATCCTCAAGGCTTGTCCCCTGCCCCAGGACTCACTTCCTCAGCAAGCCTTCACTTTCCAAAAGTTCCACAACCTTTACAAACACTTAGTGGGGACTAAGTGTTCAAACACATGAGCCTGTAGGGTATGGTGATACAATTGTTCATGACTTATTAAAGTCACTGGAGATCAAAATAGCAGAGCATCCATACTAGTTAGCTATAGAGCTAGGTGGTGGTGGTGCATACCTTTAATCTCAGGACTCAGGATGTAGAGGTACACAGATCTCTGTTAGTTCAAGGCTACTCTGCCTACAGGAAATTGATCCATTTCTAAAAGAAACAGCTCACACAAAGGAATCACACAGCCTTACTCCCAGCACTAGGGAGGTGGAGACAGGAGGATACCACTGGGCAGAAAAAGGAATATAAGTAGGAAAAGACAGGAACTCAGGGGGTTGCAGTCTGAGGATTTATGGAGACAGGATGGCCATTTCAGCTCTATAGAGGTTAGATCTATTGACTTGGCTGCTTTGCTTTTCTGATCTTCTGCTTGAAGCTTGGACCACAATATCTGTCTCTGGGTCTTTTATTTTTTGAATTGCAATAGGATAAATTTCATATTTGACCCACAACATACATCTCGAATTCTAGCAAACATGAACCAGGTTTGTGTAAGGCAAGCTGTACATTATTGATGGAATTCATTAGAAAGAGTAAAAACTGCAAATATCTGCCCATGTATGGGGATCCTTAATATCATAATGTATTACTTTCAAATTGATAGGAAAGTCTGATGAATTTCTGTAAAATTATAGGTAATGTTTCCTAAATAAACTTATTAAAACTTATATCAAAAAGCAAAAGCATGTGAATAACTAAAAGAAGTTTGCAAGCAGAAAATAAGAATACAGTGAGGATATTTCATCCCAGTTATAATATTTTTTGTATGCCCTGGGACAATGTGTTCTGGAAATAAATAGACACATAGATACCACATAGCAGAGAAAGTAGATGGTGTCCATGCATATATTACCGAATTGCTGTTCACCAATGAGAAAATGTAGATCCATGAAGAAAGGATGTCCCTGATAACAGGTGAAACCGAGTCCCTGGAAATCAGAAGGCAAATCATGAGCCACAGGTTGTGTGCAGAAAGAAAGTACTCGACTTTATGACATTTTACACTCTGAAAAACTGAAATGCATTTCTGGGAAAATATAAGGACATTTAATCCAGGCTGAACAAAGCATCATCAGACTTGCAGCACAATTCATGAAAAGAACTATGATTAATTTGATTTCATCGAAATTTTAATTTTTCATTGCCCAGAAGATTTCCCCTTTAACGCCCTTAAAAGGACAAACTACCAAACAGAAGAAAATACTTATATGTTTGAAATTAGACAGGAATCTAGAATGAATAGAGTACTCTCAAACTGAGCAATGAAGACAAAAGGCAGTTTGATCAAAAAATGGCAAATGGTCAGGAGGTGGTGGCTGGCACACGCCTTTAATCCCAGCACTCAGGAGGTGGAGACAGGCGGATCTCTGTGAGTTCGAGGCCAGCCTGGTCTACAGAGAGTTTCTGAACAGGCTCCAAAGCTACAAAGAGAAACCCTTTCACAAATAATTTTTTTTAAAAAAATGGCAAATGGTATTACAATGATATACAGATAACTAATAAAACTCACAGAGAATATTTATTATCCAACTCGGGCCACTAAAGAAATCCAGAACCACAATGGGTAGCACTACACATTCCTGGGAACATGTAAAGTAAGTGAAACTGGCTTCTTTGCCAGTCCTAACCCTTGTGGGTTTGGTTGGAAACAGACTAAGAGTCAATAGACCATGACCTTTTTTCCAAACCCAGATTGTTGCATCTGTGTCCAAGAAAAGTATCACCGGAAAAACATCTGTCCACAGAGTCTGCTGCTTGATTTCTCACTGGAAAATAGAAGTGAACACTTCTCCATCTCTACCTGCTTTTTTCTCCTCTTCTCCTCCCCTTCCTCTTCTAGTCCTCCTAGTTTTTCCTCATCTCCCTCACCCTCTGCTTTTGCTTCCTCTCCTCCCTGCTTGTTATTCTCATCCGTAAGTTGTGGCAGAAACAGTTTTTACGAGTCTTCAGGAAGGCCATTTCCTCCTGAGTCTGTAGATGCCCCGTGTGTGAGTGCAGCAGGAACATCAGGCTGAGCCCGATTTTCTTGGTTTTAGGAGACATTATGGTGTTGGCCTTGAACCCACCACGATCCCGTCAATTCAGTTTCCTAAAGGGCTGGGACTGGTGGAATAAATCGGCACACCAGACTTTAGCAATGTTTGAAAATAGTAAGGAAATACACAGGGGAGTTTAAAATCGGTTTTATGGAACTGCCCACAGAAAATCCAGTATTCTAAACTGCAAAGTATGCTTAGATTGCATTAAAAAAGTGGGGTTTCAACTGGATATCAAGAACCCGAAAGTGAAGCTTCCCAACAACTACAAAAATGACACATACACACACACAAGCTAGCTGTGATGACTTGTGCCTATGTTTTAAAAGTGGGCGTGAAAATAAAAATGAAAGTAAGCTCTCTATGAGAGAAAATGGATGATTGCTACTACGAGTGAAGAAAAGCAACTGAAAATTGTGAAATGTTAAGATAATAAAGAACTATTATGAAACTAATCACATGATCAAATTATACATTTTAAGTGATAAGGATAGTTTTCAAAAAAATCTTATAACTGACACATTTAAAAGGCAAAAAGAAATGTTTCACAGTGATGTTTAACAGTAATTAAAATTTATAAAGAAAACAGTAGGTCTGGCACCTACCAAACAATGTCATTTTTAAAAGGCAGAAACAAATTTTTCATGCGTAAGAGTGAACTAGGCCCCCTGAACGTGGGTGTCAGTTGGGGGCCCTGGGCAGTCTATGGCATCGCTGGTCATGGAACCAGTATTTATCCTTGGTGTAAGAACTGGCTTTTTGGAGGTCATTCCCTATGGAGGGATACTTTCTCAGCCTAGATACAAGGGAGAGGGCCTTGGTCCTGCCCCAAATGATGTGACAGAATTTGATGATCTGCCATGGGAGGTCTCACCCTGTCTGAGAAATGGATGGGGAGATGGTGGGGGGAATAGGAGGATGGGAGGAATCGGTAAATGGAATTGGTATATAAAATAAGATTGTTTTTTTTTAAAAAATGGGGTTAAGACTGGGTTGGTTTAAACCCCAGAAACAGCTGACCTGACAAGGGTTAGCTCTTGAATCCCAGACTGATGGCTGGGAATCCAGCATGGGACTGATCAAGACCGCCTGAATGTGGGTGTCAGTGAGGAGGCCTGGGCAATCTATGGGACCTTGGGTAGTAGATCAGTATTTATCCCTGGCATAAAAATGGACTTTAGGTGCCCATCCAACAATGAGAGACGCACTCTCACCGTGGACTCTTGGGGGAGTGTCTAGGCCCTGCCCTGGATGAAATGACAGACTATGGACACCCCCATGGAGGGCCTCACCCTCCCTGGGGAAATGAGGGGGTGCTGAGGAGGGTTGGTGGGAGGACACGGGAGGAGGGAAGGGAAACGGAGAAGGACCTGGAATTGACATGTGAAGCAACCTTGTTTCTAATTTAAATTTAAATTTAAAAATACAAAATTAAAAAAATAATATACCAATATGCATTCACTAATTGTAACATGTATACCACCCTAATAAAGATGTTAATAATAAAATAAATAAATAAAAATAATAATAAAAAATAGGTTTTTCATAGTCTCTTCCAGAGAGAGAAATAAGAAAAAAAATTAATGTGTTTAAGACAAACTTATTACTGGGGAAAAAAACAGGAAGAAAAACCACGAAGTCCTGACCCCTGTCCTTAAAAATAGGAATGCAAATGAATGACATCATCACAGAGATCTCAATAAATAATGCCTGACTATCTGAAGCTGATGTCAGGTCTCATCTAAGGTCAGCTAAGCCTTTGAAAATCCATTCTTACTACTGGCTTACAATGCAGAAGAGAAATCTATACTTGTTTTACTAAACACAGAAAACATTTAGCATCCATTCGTAACAAACACTACTGTGCGTGAAGTGCCAACGAGTGAACCATCAGAGAGTCTCCGAGGATTTCTGGTATGCGTGGAGAGAACAGAGTCAGGGCAATGCCACACTGGAAGAAATCCCATGCATATTCCAACAGGGAGCCAAACGGAGGGCTTTACTGATGAACAACGAGACATTTACACAGGCCATTTAGACATAAAGTCATTTGCCAGAAATGATAAACAACACTTAAGGAATAAATAATAATAATGATTAAACAATAAGGAATGCATCTAAAAGCAAAGGAGAAAAAGGTAATCAACAGTGTTGTCCAACTGTGAACCCTGTGAACTGCAATAAATACTGCCCTGACAAGACTTGCCCACTGGCACAGTAGGGAATGTTGTCAGAGTAACCAAACCATGCACTTTCCAGTTGGATTTAAGGCCCCCTCCACAAGAGGGAACACACCTTGGTAGCACTGACTGGGCCAAAAAACCCTGTGGCTGGCTAGATCATAGGCCTTATGGAGAACCTTGTACTATTACTTTATTACTCATCATAATGAACACAGTAATAAAAACAATAATCCTCCTATTTACTGTTTTGTTTTTCTTAGAACTTGAAAATGTTATGAGTGAGTGTTTTGTCTGCATGTAAAGGTATGTACCACCATGTGTGCCTGGTGCCTGTGGAGGCCAGAACAGGGTGCCAGACCCCACGGAACTGGAGATCCAGAACCAGAACGACAGGCGGTTGGGAGCCACCGTGTGGGTGTTGGGAACAGAACCCAGGTCCTCCGCAGCAGAAGCAGCAAGGTCTCCTACCCACTGAGTCATCCCTTCAGCCCATAGAGCCGTGTAGGTTCCATCTTTACAGACAGATTATTGCCATCTCTTGAGCCCCGTCAGAGAACCTTCTCTTCGCAGTAGGAGTAGCTCATACAGAAAGCCACGACTAGTCAACATGCAGAGAATAAAAGATAGTCGGGGAGCACTCGTTTCTAAATGAGACATCTACAATACATCATACCCTCTCCCTCCAAAGTTCAGGGGTCATTAAAGAGGAGGGAACTGGAAATATTGTGAGAGCCGGTACGGGTGTACATCAGCCATGAAGTAGCACATGCTGGTTATGACAGATCCATTGCCTAGATGAGCTCTCAGCCCCTAGGGTTGCATATGCAAGGTCTGGACAAGGCCAAAATCCCAACGTGAGTGGGAAAGCGCTCATGAAGTCCCATGCCATCTGAACACTCCATAGACACGCACATGTTCAACCCTGTTCTTGCAAAGCAAGTTCAATGAAACATTAGGGAGACCATACGCCATGGAGAAATTGCTTGCAAAAGGTTCAGGAATGTAAGGACGCTTCAATATATACAATGCAATAATGATAATACAAAGCAAAGACAGACATATGGACAAGAATTATGTGACTCTAAGTAGATGTGGGGAAAACCAAGGACCTTGGTCATTGGAATAGCCCACGCCTCTATCTTGTGGTGTTTACATGAATTATGGGTTTTGTTTTACATTCTTACGGTGTGTACACTTTCATCTCTTGTGATCCTACAACAGCACACATGTTTAAAATATGTAACAACCACATTTGGAGTTCTCAAGGGTGTTCTTTTACATTTGCAAATCATCAACACATCCTCACTATGGTTTGACTCAGCCTCCTGAGTGCTGGCCCTGAAGGTGTGGGCACCACGCCTACCTAAGTCTTTTTTTAAAAATCTCAGATAAATATGACAGCGTGGAAAGAAAGTGGTATTAAAAAGCAACAGAAGAGATGGGTGCAGCGGCCAAATTCTGTAATCACGGCACTCATCTGGAAGTGCGAGACGGGAGAAGTGAGAGTCTGAGACCAGCCTCGGTGGCCTAACGAAACCTACCCAAATAAAGTCAGTGTGGAGGTGTGGCTCAGTAGTAGCCATTTATCATTTAGCTTGGGTCTAGTGAAATCTTCACACCCTCCCCTTCAGGCAGTGACTCAGCTTGCTACCCAGACCCAGCACATCAGAGTTGCAGTGTCCTGGTTTGTCCCAGGGTTTTATTGCCACTGGGGCATGGGCTAGAGTGTGTAAGAGCTGAGACCTGCCTTGGTGCTACCACGTAAACAGAAAAGAGTAATCGGAGTCTTGAAGCTGTGCTTTGTTTGAAGGCTGGTGAACTGGAAAGACAAAGTGAAAATCTGTCTTCCCAGGTCCTTCCGTCATCAGTCTTTTTCATAGAGAATCAGAGCCATCGATTCAAAGTTCTGACAACACGAAAATTAAATTGGAAATTGATAGCTGAAGTATTTCTAGAAATTTCCCTAATTATTGAAAGTGACCAGCATATTTCTATGTAATTAACATGTCAGAAAGAGAAATCGCAAAGCAAAACACTTAACTTAATAATAATGAAAGTACAGTGTTAACACATGTGAGATAAAAATGCCGACCCCCTGGAACCAGCACAGGACACACACCCCAACACCAAATTCTCAGCACAGAGATTCGTTACCCAGGAGAGGCAAGCTGGGGCAGGGAGGGGACTGTAGCAGCAGCAAACAAGAAAGAAAGAGCAGATGTTTTTCACAGGGCTGGGGTTTTAAGGAGAAAAATGAATCTGTGCTAGGGTGAGTTGCTGAATCCCGATTCATCACATTAGACACAATGAATTTTGGTTGTTGAACCTTGGTGTTTTGTCTCAAGAATGAGTCAGTGGCCAAATAAGGGGATGGACCTTGGTGGCTAGCTTTAGGAACACAATCTAACGGTTTAGCAGGAGGGAGAAGGGTAGAAAGCAAAATCTGTTGGCATCATGCTTGCCACGCTCAGACCTGTGTTTGCTCTTCAGATTTCACATAGCTTAAACAAAACTAACTGGACACCTGTTAACGAAGAAAAGACCGAACCGCTTTCCAAAGGCTGGATACATAATTCAGCGGTAGAGAGAGCATTTGGCAGGTGCAAGGCCTGGGTTCACTAACAAGCACCAATACCATAGTAAGTTTTTAAAAAATCAAATAAGCCAGGCATTGGTGGCACATGCCCTTAATCCCAGCATTTGGGAGGCAGAGGCAGGTGATCTCTGTGAGTTCGAGACCAGCCTGGTCTACAGAGCAAGTTCCAGGACACGCTTCAAGACAATATAGAGAAACCCTGTCTCGAAAAACCAAAAAAAAAATCAAGTAAATTCAGTTTCCTTGGAGTTCACGTTAAAAGTCTTGTTTTTTTTGTTTGCTTGCTTGTTTTGTTTTTGTTTGTAAATTCTACCTTTGCTTGCCTTGTTTTCAAAAAAAGCAATAGTTGAGAAACAAATGAAGAGACAGTACAGCTAAGGACAGAAACAAATAAAATATAAAAATAAGGTCAAATTGTTTCTGAGAAATTACTAACAGGCATCGCCAGGCCTACAAGAACATCCATAAACTCTCGCTCTTTTGACAGATGCTGGTTTTATGATAAATTATCATAGGAAACAGTTTTGCTTTGCACACCTTTCTGTGTGTGCTTATGTTTCCTGGACGAACAGGAGAAAGGCATCTGCACACACAGTGGTGTTTACGTGAGAATGAGCAGGGGGATCTTGAAAACAGCACGAAACAGGGCGTCGTAACTCACCACCCAGTTCCACTACAGACAACTTCATAGCTCTAACCTCTGTGCTCTCCTTCTTCCACTCAGGGTTACCCGTCAGAAAATCTAATAATCACACTCCTCATCAAGAAACGACTCACTCTGTGTGCAAGATGAGAGACTTGGGGCTTCCCATGTATCTGGGTCTCGTCTCAGAATCACAGCACAGTCCAGGCTGACTGGGAATGCACAACCCTCCATCCTCTTACCTCTGGAACTGAATGTCAGAGTCATAGATATCCACTCCCATGCCAAATGCAAGACACATCCTTTTTTGGGGGGGAGGGGGTGAAGGGATCAAGGTACTCTTGATATCACAAATTTCACGGTTTGCTCTGGTTCAAAACTCCTAATCCAGACAGAGGAGAAGGTTTTATTTAGCATGCGTATGGTTAGGATTTTGTTTGTGAAAGATCTTTCATTTTCAAGCCAATCTCCACAGTTGTTTCCACATCAGCGTATCTCCCATTGGCCTGGGTCTGTGTGGTCTTAAGACCAAGCAACTCAGAGAGCAGGACCACTAGGACTCCCATGTAACTGGAGGGTGACATCAGCGCCGGCCTGTTGGCCACTTCCTCTATTAAGCTGGAATGAGGTACAACTCAGATACAAGGTCTAAGAGTGCTCATCCACTTAGATGCCAGTCCTGGATGATAATCTGGCAACAATCAAGGAATTTTCTATACTTAAAACTTGGCACATCGTGGAAGAAAAAAAAAAACACCTCACGGTAACTCTGTTCAGTGAACACAGCCAAACTCTCATGTTGGTAACAATGTAACAATTCGTTGACATTTGCAGGCTTTTCTTTTTTAAAACGTTTATCTATCTTATCTCCGTGAGTGTTTTTCCTGAATGTATGTTTCTGCACCCACCTAAGTGCACCTGCTCCTGGAGACCAAAGAGGGCATCAGATCCCCTGGGCCGAGAGTCACAGACAGTGGCAACCTACCATGTGGATGCTGGGGATGGAATGCTGGGGATGGAATGTGCTCTTAACTGTTAAGCTAACCCTCCATCCCCTCAGACGGCGTTTTAAAGGGCAGTTGTGCTTCTGAACTAACTTGTGTCTGTTTAATGCAAGCAAAGTGTTCTGGAAGCATACACACCCCCTTAAGACATAAACATGTTTTGCCTGTCATAAAGGAAACAGAAGGCCTTTGTTGTTTCTGTTTTGTTTGCAGGATGCAGTGTTTCACACTGTTTTCTGTCTCCAGACCTGCATATTGTGTTCCTTGGTGGCCATGTAAGCCTGATTTTTAAAATAGGAATTAGTATCCCTCTAGAGAAAATCAGGCAATAAGGAAAGGGTATGTGTATGAAGGAATTTTGGGTGTCTGGAAACTTAAACACATACAGCATGAACACATACATTCATCATAGTTTACTCTAGCTAAGTGGATGTCTAAGTCCATTTTCTGTTGCTATAACAAAATACACAGGGCTAGGTACTTCATAGAGAAAAGGTGCTTATTTATCTCATTGTCTGGGGTGCTATGAGTCTAAGATCATGTTGACTTATGTGAGTGGCCTATGGTGAGAGTCCTTTTGGCTTCTTACAAGGAGTCGGAAGATGTCATGATAAAAGCATGGGGGAAAATAGAACAAGAAGTCACATGAGAAGAAAAGAAACCAGAGAAGGATTCAGAGGGTAGGCTCTCTCTTTACATAACATACTACGTGCAAGGTTCCAGCAAGTAAGCTAAGGAGGGGAGGGCAGCATTGAAAAGACCGATCTGGGGTCATGGATCATACAATCCCCGTACTTTGGAGACGGAGGCAGCAGGATTGTAAGGTGAAACCAGCTTTGGTTATATCATGTCTTAGTTAGGGTTTCTATTGCTGTGGTGAGACACCGTCGCCCTAAAGCAAGTTGGAGAGGGAAGGGTTTGTTCAGCCTGCACTTCCACATGGCCATTCATTATTGAAGGAGGTCAGGACAGGAGCTCAAACGGAGCAGGACCCTAGAGACAGGAGCTGATGCAGAGGCCATGGAGGGATGCTGCTTACTGGCTTCCTCCTACAGCCTGGCTTGCTCAGCCTGCTTTCTTATAGATCCCAGGACCAGCAGCTCAGGGAAGGCAACACCCACCATGGGCTGGGCCCTTGATCACTGTATGAGAAAACGCCTGACAGCTGGATCTCTCATGGAGGCATTTCCTCGGCTGAGGCTCCTTCCTCTGATGGCTCCAGCTTGTGTCAAGTCGACACACAAAATCAGCCAGCCAGGTCTTGAGACTGTCTCGGGGGGAGGGAAAGAAAAGGAAGAGGGAGGAGTAAAAGAAAAGTAAAAAATATGAAGGGGGAGAGAGGATGAGGGAGCCAGGAGGAAGAGAGGATGAGGACAACAATGAGGAGGGGGAGAAGACTGGGAATAGTAAGAATAACAACAAGAAGGAAGGCCAGGCTGCTCTCCCCTGCAGTATCTAGTTAATGACAAGTGGTCTCAGCAACTATGGAGTGGGCGACTTAGGATACACTGGCATCCCTCCTACGGGGCACCCACATTTTATGAAGGACTCATGAGAACCCCTGCGGAGGACCACTAGTCACACCAAGCAGAATGTAGCGTCTCTGTGAGAAACGCAACCACTCTAGGCTGAAGAATTGAATTAGCCTCCTTTTCTGCTCTACCTTATCCTGGACCAAACCTGAGCAAGGACATTCCTGGGCCCTCTGATGCAAGATGAGGTATATTTACATTCCCGGTCCACTCAAGGTTAAAAAAAGGCATATTTCATACACCCACAGTTTCTCTGGTGTAAAATAATTGTCCTTGGGATTTGAAAAGAGAGCAAATGCTGCCCATAAGGAAGAAAGCAGTTTGTTTCAGGATTAAACGACATCAGACTTGTATCAAATTGCTTCAGCCAGCCATGGAAGTTTCAAGAGGAAGAGAACTTCAGAAAATTTGGGATGATTTGTGTGTGTGTGTGTTTTTAAGGAGGCAAATTGGAATAAGATGTGTGAGCTGTTTTGTTACAGATACTCATAACCTACCTATGACCTATCTATGGCATTGCTTTCCTTTCCGTTTCCAGGCGTCTTTAAGTGTATATGTCTTTCCTATTGGTTAATGAATAAAACACTGTTGACCAATAAGGAAAGAAGAAAGGCGGGACTAGGAGAGAAGCAGGAGTCTGGGAAATGTAGTCAAGAGTAGAGAGTCACCATGCGATCCCGGGGAAGAGAGGACTCGTCAGGATGCCATCCTCAAAAAGATAAGTCCTTATGGAAATATATATTAGTAGTCATGGGTTAATACTTAAGACAGAACTAGCCAATGAGAAGCCTTGGACATTGGCTGACAACATTGTAACTAATAGAGTCTCCATGTGTTATTTTGGGGGCCAAAACAGGCGGGACCAGATGGGAACCTGTCAGGAATTCAGCAATAGCTAAGTAGTCTGCATGAAGGTACAAAAGTTTCTTTAAGAGGAAAACTCCATCCAAACTCCACCCACTACCATTCTTTCGTGCTGTTCTTCTGCAGAAGACAGTACTTCTCTCTCTCTCTCTCTCTCTCTCTCTCTCTCTCTCTCTCTCTCTCTCTGTCTCTCTCTGCATGTGTGTGTTTTCTGTTTCTCTTCTCTCCCCAACTCCCTTCCCTTTCCCCAATAAAATTTCTCACTTAAGTTTCTATCTTTCTGGTGTGTTTGTCCCTAGCTCGCCATGGAATCCTGCCGGGTGCCACGAGCACCATGTTATAACACTCTTCCCTCTTACACACTGAGGTAGGGTCTCTTAATTCCACATGCCTAACTAGCCACGTCACCCTGGGGAATCCCTCGTCTGTGCCTTCTGAAGCTGGAATTGCATTTACCTGGGAACAAGGGATTTGAACTCGGGTCCTCCTGATTGCCCAGAGAGTTCTTAGCCACTGAGACGTCTCTCTGTCCTTGTCTGTGACATTTGAAAAATACAGTTTTCTTGATCAAAGAGAGATCTGACACATGATCACTGGGGCAGCGGTGTGTTAGGATGTGAGGCTTGCTCTGATCTAATCGGGATGGGATAGACACCACAGGACGGGAAATTTCCTAGAGCGTGGTCTCTCGCCGAAATCCTCCATTTTCATTCTCAGGCTCTATAGCCGTAATTGCTAAGTGCTGTTAAAAATCTCCACTTTTCAGACGGGCTGGAGTTTGCAGAGGAGAGGAACCGCCCACAGCAATGCTACCTCTGTGTGCTTGCCAGTCTGTTCAGAAGGGATGTTTTCCAGGCTTCAGAATCTTGAATTACTGCAATCTTTTGAAATAATGCCATGCTAATTGAAACCTAAATTAAGTTACTTAAGTGCTGAGAAGAAATTAACACCAAAGACCCGCCCTTCACAAAGAAGCCATGATTTCTCCTAACTCCAGTTAAAAAAAAATAAAATCCTTGAATTTCCAATTCCATAGGAAGTTGTCTCACTGTGCCTGTGATAATACCTTGGGAACCCAAACCCCTGGGCAGGGAGTGCATGTTCTTGCAGAAGCTGGATTGAATCAGCAATGGAGATTGACATGAGTTTAGGTTTTGGTTTAGAAGGCCAGGTGCTGACACTGCAGCTTCTCTTGGTGGGCTAGTGACTTGGGCCTCGTGAGTCATCGTGACCTCTGTGGTTAGTGATGGGTGAAGTGAAGAGAAAATGATAGTGTCGCTATGTGACCCACTTGATGGTAGCTATAACTGCCCCATTGACTGCCCCCTCCTCTGTCTCTGTCTCCCTCTCTGTTTCAGTCTTTCTGTCTCTCTCTGTCTCTGTGTGTGTGTGTGTGTGTGTGTGTACACGCGCGCGTGTGCAATTCAAACAATGAACTTGGGTGCTTTACTTACACTTACACTTTACTTGAGACAAGGTACATGCATGGCTGACTAGGCTGCAGGCTCTGGGATTACGCTTTCTTTGCCTATTGCTGAAGGAACACTGGGTATGCTTTCACATCTGGCTTGATTTGGCTTCCGAAGATCTGAACACAGGTCAGCATACTTGCAAATGCCCATGATTTACCTGCTAAACCATGTCCCCACCTCCATATCTGAAGATCCTTTTATTTGCATGTTAAAGCAAAATCATCTAGATAATCAACACACCTAGACAGAGATGGAAAGGGTTATGTGTACTGTTGCCACAAACAATTCGCACCCCACCAACTCCCAAAGCTTGTGCTTTTTAAGTGAACCAAAAAGCCTTGTCCCTTGATGGAGATCTACAAGAGTCCCATTTCATTAACTATATGCTCTGAAAAAAAAAAAGAAAAAAAGAAAAAAGAGAAAAGAAAGACAAAAGGTACTCAGCTAGTACAAATCATCTCTTAGATTTAGCAATTTCAATCTAGTAGCTGCATATGTTGTTCAAATCATCAAACCCCTTAGGGTGTAGCTTTCATTTGTAGCTAGAAAACAGTGCTCTCTGGATTTTCCATTCAGGGATGACATTTTAAAAGTAAAAGTCATCTGTACTCGGATGCCATGCCTCATGTCATGAATGATGGAGAATTAATTGGTAACTGTCAGGACAACCTTCTGGTTTATGATTTACTTTTTATTTAAATCCAGTATAAGGGACAAAAGTGGGTTCTGATGGGAGACAGACCAGTGTGGACTGGCAGTTAACTGAGTTCTTTGTGTCAGCATCGGGAGTGTACGGAAAGCATTTGCTGTGGACCCATGGAAACATGTGTATGAGTGGTTGGGAAACCTCCAAGCATAATAGAAATGAAAACGATCATAATACAAGTGGGGTCAGCGTGCTGCCTGTCTCCTGACATTTTAGGACAGCAGCAGCCTTTCCAAACCTACAGTCAACAAAGGCTGGAGTCCAGCTAGTTTTGGTCTTTGAGACAGGGTCTCTCTATGTATCCCTGTCTGGCCTGGAACTTGCCGTATAGACCAGGCTGGCCTCAAACACACAGAGGTTTGCCTGCCTCTGCCTCTCTGAGCACCAAGAATAGGGGTATGTGCCACCAGGTCTGTCAAGTCTATCAGCTTTTAAAGAGACACGCAATCATGATGTCTCAGACTGGCGTAAACACACGGAAGACAAACCAAAGGTGTGGTGATCCCTGAGGGGACTCAGCGCTGACACCCAGTCCCGTAGAGCATTGCCCGGACCACAGTAGGCTATACTCCGACTGCACTGCCAAAAACAAACAAACAAACAAACAAAACAAAACCATGAGAGAGTGGACACAGGCCTGGAATCAGCGCGCTGACTCTGGCCAGCAGCTAGGTGTGTGGGGCTGTTGCAGCTTGGGGGCAGACCTGGAGTAAGCAGTGACTGCACGGGCTCACCCTCTATGTGGCCTGGGGAAGATAAGCGTGGTTGGATTCAAGGGAGAGCTGGACCAACCGACTCCGCTATGCGAGCAAGTACCAGCTGCCTGGGAATGCCACCAAACAGGTATCAGGACTGGACAGCGTTCATCCACAAACCCCGCCCCCTGGAGATAGGGACTGTCTCCCATTTTCATGAATGAGCCAACTAGACCACAACTTGGGGGTGGGAGCTTTGTGGACAGAGAGGATGAGAGCGCCTCAGGCCGTGCCCTATTTCCCAGGAATGCCATTCAGTGCGCGTGTCAGAACTAATTCGCAGGTCAGTGTGCACACTGGAACATCCGGACAGGCCATTTTTCAGGGAAATTTAGCACTCAGCAGCGGCAGCACCAGAGCAGTGGGGTGCGACAGTGGTGGCAGCTCTCACGCGGTGCGTATCCCGTGGGGCCGTTTATCACTTCTCCGTGCTACTTACCTCCCCTGGATATTCCACACCCCGATCCTTTTTACCCAGGTTTCTCTAGATAAGGCTCCATCCTTAGCCCTTTGGCACGTGGTTCGAAGGCATTTGTTTTCTTGTGAATTGTTGTGGAGCATTGTTTTAAGGTGTGTTATGTTTGCTGAAGCTGTGGAACATTTGCTTTAATGGCTCAAGGACGTGTTGCCGCATTCTTTTATGTTGCATTTGTGTAACTCTGTGAAGCTGTGGTTCTTGGCCTGTCTAAAACACCTGACGGTCTAATTAAAGAAAAACAAAAAGACTGTATGGCCAGTATTGAGGCAGGAGAAAGAAAGATAGGCAGGGCTGGCAGGAAGAGAGAGAATAGATAGGAGGAGAAATCTTGGAGGGAGACGACCAAGGAACAAGAGAGAGAGGAAGGAAGAGAGAGGACTTCAGGGGTCAGCCACGGACTAAGAGTGAAAGTAAGTAAGATAACAGAAGTAAGAGAAGATAAAAGCCAAGAGGCAAAAGATAGATAAAATAATCTAAGTTATGAAAAGCTGGCAAGCCCGGTGTTTGGTGGCGCACACCTTCACCTTTAATCCCAGCACTCGGGAGGCAGAGGCAGGCCTGTGAGTTCGAGGCCAGCCTGGTCTACCGAGTGAGTTCCAGGACAGCCTCCAAAACAATACAGAGAAAACCCTGTCTCGAAAAACCAAAAAAAAAAAAAAAAAAAAAAGAAAAAAAGAAAAAAGAAAAAAAGAAAAAGAGAAAAGAAAAGAAAGAGAAAGAAAGAAAAGAAAAATCTGGCAAAAATCAAGCCAAGCTAAGGCTGAATGTTTGTAAGAAAGAGTAAGACTCCATGTGGGGTTTATTTGGAAGCTGGTGGCAGGCCCACAGAAGAATAAAGTGGTAAAAGACTCAAAGACTAAAGAAAACACGTGAATGAAAAATTCACTTCAGTTTAATGACAATGCCAATGAAAACCAAGGGTCACGTTTTATATCGCAAGTCATTAACTTATTTCACTAGTGCTAATTAATGCTTCTAAGGCTAATTTAATAATTAAGCTTTGTTCTGGCATTTACTTTGCTCCTGTTTCATGTGGTTGGTTCCTAAGTTATATTTAATAGCACAATTTTCGATCTGACCTTTAATACCATACACTTTAAATGGACAGCGTACAGGCCACACTAGAAAGATACTACTTTATTTTATTTGTTTGTGTAATTCCTTTATAGCTTTCTTGTATGATATGTTATTTCTTTGATTTTGATATATGTGTGTGTGTGTGTGTGTGTGTGTGTGTGTATTCTCTAGCTGTAGAGTTTTGAGGTTAACATATTTCTATTCCTGTTACTTCTAAAATTAAATAAAATATCTTTTAAAAAATTTTTATTTTCTCTATCCACTCTTCAGTTGTGGGGCATCTAGGTTGCTTCCAGGATCTAGCTACTATATATAATGCTGCAATGAACATAGTGGAACAGACATCCTTGTTGTGTGAATGGATGTCCTTTGGGTATATGCCTAAGAGTGGAGTTGCTAGGTCTTGTGGACAGGGGACTGATCCAGACTCCATGAACGTAGTGTCAGTTAGGAGGCCACAGAAATCACTGTGACCTTGGGTAGTAGATCAGTGTTTACCATGGTGTATGAATGATCTTTGGGAGCCCATTCCACATGGAGGGATGCTCTCTCAGCCTGGACACATCGGGGAGGGCCTAGGTCCTGCCCTGGATGAAGTGACAGACTCTGGAGATCCCCAGGGAGGGCTTCACCCTCCCTGGGGAATGAGTGGGGATTGGGTGGGGTGCTGGAAGTGGGTCTGGTGGAGGAACAAGGGAGGAGGGGTGGGAGAGGGAGCTGGCATTGACATGTTAAGCACGTATGTTTCTAATTAAATTTAAAAAGTTAAAAAAAAAGATTTTTATTCATGTGTCGGTGTATATGTGCCACATGTGTGTATGGGGTGCCTGTGAGGCCGGAAGGGGATATCAGATCCCCTGGAGCTGGAGATACAGGTGGCTGTGAGCCATGTGGGTGAATTCTGGGAGCAGAACGTTGCTCCTCTGGAAGAGGAGCACTGGGCTGTGTCTCCAGGCCACAGTCTATGTCTCAACTCCTGTTTTGGTTTTTATTCTGGTTTTTCCTGAGCACGATGTGTTAATGTGTGCAGAGTCAGTTTCTATTCACATGGGGAACTGGAACTTTCTGTGCCGAACAGTTTTACTTTAATTGGTGCGCTGTTACAAATAACTACTTTATTCCTGGAGGAAGGTAACCTTTTATACCAAACGCTCTTCATTTTCCCATTTGCTACTTTTTATTACACTGTGTGCATGCCCTGGTACCACAATTCCAACTCCTCCAATCTTTAAAAGTAATGATGTGTTTTTAAGAGCCGCGAGGAAAAACGCGCAGGCAAATCACCTGCCCTGGTTCTCACAGTAATAGCTTCCCTGTTGCTAGCAGCTGATATGAGTTAGGTGTTCTGATGACTGTTAAATGTCAGCTACTGTGGGAGCCCCAGAGTGACTCCATTCCATCTTGACTTAAGGTCATAGAGTTCAAGCTTGTTCTGGCTCCTCAAGGTCAAGTTAACAGGAATGTCTGGCCAACCGTACGGTTGCTAGACGTTTTGAGAATTAAGGAGGTGGTTATACTTGCTTGTTCCTTGAACCACGGAAAGGAAGACTTTTGCCCTCCCCTTTTTGCTTTGGGCTATGAGAAATAAATTCAAGGCTGCTACAGTAGTCACTGAGAGGCCTCCCGCTCTATCTTCTGTCTTTCGTCTCTTTCTTTCTCAGTCCTCATTCCCCTCTTCAGGCGCGACAACAGGTCAGCTGGCCCAGAACAACCTGTGCATCTGCTGAAACCATATGCAAAGCAGTCTCACTGGTCTGAAAGTTTCCTGTGGCTCAGTCATTCCCCTCCCCCACCCCCCATTCCTTGGTGGCTGCTCCTCTCGGTGTGGGGGGTCTCCAAAAATCTGCCTTTTGACGGTGTCGCAGGGATGGAGTCACACAGCATCTAGCCTTCGAGGTCGACTGGTTTGGGGTCTGCAGTGCTTTTTGTTTTCCACAACAGGAATGGAATTCGTGAGCTGTGTGAATGTTTCCTTGGTCTTCATTGGACATTCGAGGAGTGCATCCCCTACAAGTAGTTCACGTCTAATAATTTAGAAATAAAGGGACCAGACCCTCACTCAGCCCCCTGCTTTAGCAGCTGTGACAGGCTACAGAAAAGACGCGTAGGTCTCTGACACAAGGAAACTCCAGATCGTCTGGCCTCCCGGAGCCTAGGGCCAAAACTGAACACAAACTCCAGACCACCACCCCGCCCAGCTTCCTAGATGCTGGGTTCCTGGGAACTGTTTGGCCACAAAAGAAACTCCAAGGGAGACCAAAACCTCCCCTGTAGTCTCCAGGATATATTTCTGAAAAACTATCGGTATCTACGTGCAACAGGCCACCTGCAAGTAACAAGACAATGCCATAGAAACCAGAGAACGTTCCCTCTCAGCACTGACCAGCTAGAATAATGGTATTTCATGCCAAAATATGACTTTGAGAAATTCTCCTGAGTGTTCCCAAATGTCAACCCATCAGAAACCAACCTGTACCTACTGATGTAATCCTGTAACTTTTGTCTATAAAACCTAACAGTAGACAGGGAACTTCACTCCCTCTGGGGGCTGCTGTGTCAGCTTTCTAGACGGGGTGGATGAGCAATAATTAAACCTTGCTTTTGCGGTTTAGTGGGTCTGTCGTTCTGGTGGTCTCTGGGGACTTTGCAACTTGGGCGCAACAGTTTGTAGTTATCTTTTCCTATGCTTCTTTCTCTCTGGAACTCGCTCGGTAGACCAGGCTGGCCTCGAACTCACAGAGATCTGCTTACCTCTGCCTCCCCAGGGCTGCGATTAAAGGCGTGCGCCACCAACGCTGGGCTGCAAGGCTTTTTTCTTCCTTGCTGGGTTTCTCCAGGTGGGTACGTGCTTTCTTGGATGCTGCAGTTCAGTTCACGCAAATCTTCCCCAGGCCCCCTTTTTGTCATAGAGCTGAAGTTCAGATGCACATGACCGAAGAGCTTGTCCTTCTGCCCTCCCCCCCCGCCCCCGGGGACTAATGCTGGTGTCCAACTCTGTTCCAGGGCTTGCAGCCCTGCACCCCAGTGCTTCCTCAAGCCTGGGGGAATCTTCATCCCTGGGGTGGACCTGTAGTAGCCCTTGGAAAGGAAATGCTTCCTAGGTCTTTGCAGGATCCTGTCCTCATTGATTAAATTACACTTCCTGTAACCTACAGCCTTCCCAGGTTTTCCCGTCGGGGGGGGGGGTTGTTGGTGGTGTATTTTCAGACAGCTACTAGGCTTGGCTCACTGCTGCTTTTTAAGTGGGGTTAGTGGGTAGGAAAACTTAGGGTTTCGTGTCTGCTGCTTTCCCGACGGTTGCTTTTGTTTTCAAAAAGTTGATTCCATCTCGATGTTGGTGGACTACTAGGGCAGAGTTCCCACACGGAGGCTCTGCAAGCCCCGCAGTAGAGTTGGCCCTTCATGCAGAAGATTGCTGTGCGTGTTTATTTTGTCTTAGCCTTCCTTGTCAGAATCTTGCCAGAAATGGCCTCGCTTTTGTCTCTCAAAGAGCCAACTTTTTGCCTCTGTTGCTTTTACTTTTATGTTTTGGTTATATTTACCCAGTATTTGCTGTTGTATTTATTTCTTGTTCTTGGCTCCTTTGAAAAATACCTTTGGTCTGACTCCACGCAGATTAGATTGAGTCCATCTTTTTTTAGTCACCTTTTCTCCAATATAAATTTGTGGCTATACATTTTCTAATAATTTCAGCAGCATGCCCAAAGTTATATATGTACATTTTCTGAAATTTCTTCTTTGATACATAGGGTTAATTTCTCATCAGATTGAAATTTTGGTGTGTCCTTTGCCAATGATTTTGAAATGAATTGCATGTTGGGGGGAAATGTACCTGGTGTCTTTCTTAGAAACTGACTGAGATGAATTCGGTCTGAAAGAGTAACGTCAAGTCACCGGATCTCCAGTATGGCTCTGCAGTGAGTGTGTCCTGCATTCCACGTCTTGTTCTAAATCATTTTTTTTCTAATCTCCATATTTAATTTTCTGTAGTCCTTTCCAATCTATCTGCTGCTGTTGATGGCCATGGAGAATGTATTGAGGTCCTATGAGTATTATTACATATTAATCTCTTCTCCCAATTTTTGTAAATGCTCACTTTGCTTGTATTTTTTAACTCACACTGCTTTATGAAAGTAAATTTCAAATAATTTTTTACAGTCAGTTAGATGGTTTTTCTTTTTCAAATATCCATCTACTATAGATATCAGCTTCTGTGGCTAACTGTGTCAGAGGTATCCGTGTTTGTGGCTTTAACGTTACTGCTGAGTTAGTTTGTGTTTGATGTGGACACTTTTTCCTCTTTACTGACACATATTCATTGACTGAAGTAATGAATTACATTACATTTTCATACATTTGATTAATTTCTGATCATCTTCCTCCTCTCTTATTTTCTCCTCCCACATCCCCAGTAATTCCTTGTTTATTTTCACAGTTTTTGTTTTAACATTGAAATTGCCATTTGGAAAGTGTTGCTTTATTTTCAATGGACATATAACGCTACATACTTATGGGGTACAGTGTGATGTTTTAGAATATATACATCATGTGATGATCAAATGGTAATGTTTATATTGGTCAAAGGAGATCCGTGTTGGCAATCAGTGAATCTTTGTGCCAGAGTCATTCTTGCATGGGTACCATATGGCTGAAATTTGTATTTATTGTTTTTAAGAATCAGTATGGAGCCAGGTGTTGGTGGAGCACGTCTTTAATCCCAGCACTCGGGAGGCAGAGGCAGGCAGATCTTTGTGAGTTTGAGGCCAGCCTGGTCTACAGAGCTAGTTCCAGGACAGGCTCCAAAACAATGCAGAGAGACCCTGTCTTGAAAAAACAAAAAACAAAAACAACAACAACAAAAAAGAATCAGTATTGGAAACAATCTTCTTCCATGTGTATTGTTTGTACTACTCATAATTAATGGAAAATTTGCATTTAATATAGAAGCATATTCAGGTTCCCTTTTTATGTGTCCCTATTAAAGATGCAGCTACCTGCTTTGGTATTGAAGTTAATGTTATCTCCAAAATGGTCAGGCAAGAAAGGGAAGAATGAAAAGCGGTACACTCCTTTCCAGTGAGAATGTGTTTTTACGTACTGCAGTTGCATGTTTTAAATGCCGTAGTCATATTTATAGAAAGCCCCCAAAGAATAAGCTGCAATGAACACTGGGATTTCCATGAATCAGCTTACGAGTATAAGCGTCTCTAGACACTTCATTAGTGCATGTTCTAAGGGAAGCACGGTTCTGTCAAGGTAATGCATCTATGACCTACACCTCCAATCTCTGAACTGCGGAGGCTGGGGCAGGAGGATTGCTGTGAGGTCAAGGCAGCTTGAGCTACAGAGCAAGCATCTGTCTTGAATCAAAAAACAAGAGAATAATCTTCATACTGTGGCGTAAATGTAGGCATTCTGAAAGTTCAAGGACATTGACGAATAAAACCACAAAAAATTTTTTGTTGGGTGGTATAAGAAAGGAACGAAGAGAAAGAAGAGATCGTATGTCTTTTTGTACAGGGAGACTATTAAATCATATCAATTTTCATGACTTTTATGTTGTTGTGTTCCAGTGGAGGAGGAGGCTCTGGGTGACAGTTTCGTAATCCTTGCAGAACTTACTCTGTGTTCCCATCTAGGAAAAGTGTGATGAGCCTTTGCACGGAGTGATATACTACATATTAAACGGGTCACTCGTTAAAACAAAAGACCTGCTTTCAATTTGCCGTGTACGGAAATGTCCGGTGGAGGCACTAAGAGCGGTGCTTCCATAAATATGTGTGTTTACGCCTTTCTCTGCTGTTCGACACTAATTGCAACAACATAAGAAGAAGGTAGGAGGAAACTCCTGCAGACATGCGGAAATAGCCGTGCTTTCTCAAGAGTGGATGAAGGGTGTAAAGCTTCTCTTTCCTCTGGTTGTATTTAGCTTGCACACTGAGCGGATGAGAATAGACATTTCTTACCTGGTCTAGGTTTCTGCATTACCTCCCTAACTAGTCTCTTAACTAGTTATTTTCACACCTCTCCACTCCCAATCTCTCCCAATTGTTCTCCCTCACACAGAGAATAAAGTGAAATTGCACGATCTAGCCAGTCTTCCTCCCTCTCGGCTCCGTCTCATTCCAGCACCATCTGAGATCCAAAATGGCCTGGTCCTTCCCTTAAGGTAATGGCTCCATCTCATGGCGCCATCTTGTGGCTCCACGGAGAATTTTCCCAAATGGCTTGGGGGCCGGGTCGTTGATGAAGCAAACTGCCAATCAACCAATGTGGAGCCCTACTCTGCTCCTCCGATCTCCTGCGAGTTGTTAACTCCTTGCTGAAAGAGACAGAGCCCTAAATGACGGAAGCTTGGGTTGGCTCCTTTTGCTCAGATCACGCCGAGGAAGTCCAGTGACCGGCTCAGAGAGGAATTCTTGGATCACAGGAAGCAAAGAGGACCAGGGTAGGAATGATCTGCGAGTGGACACTAGGTACTCTGATGCTCCACCTTTTTTTGCTTTATAGAGGCAGAACATGATTCGGAGGAAAACGAACAGACACGGATGCCAGATAGATGCTTGTTTAAAGTGTAAACGCACGTTTGCTGAAACTGGTCATTCACAAGGCCGCCAAGCTCGGGAAATAAGAGAAGAAACATTTGGAGACATCAGGGTGGTGCATCAGATTGCGTGAAAAGCAACAGCCAAGGCATACACACACACACACACACACACACACACACACACACACACACACACACACACACACGGAGCATTGCAGATCACTTTCCAGAATATGTAACCGGGTGTCGGAGGAAGAAACTGTCAATGAATTTTAGAGAGAGGAACCGTGGTAAGGACTGAGCCACAGACAAGGACGCAGGAAACAGAGAATGGAGTGTCTCCAAATGCACATGCACTAAAGGCTTAGAATAGTTATGTACCAGCAACTGGGGAAGAAGTTAAAGAAGCCACTTGCAGTGTAGTAAGAATGCACGTGAATAGACCATTGTCTTTCAACAGAACGACTGACAACCCCTTCTCCAAATCAGGAAAATATGCATCTCTAATAAGCAACTTGGAAAAAGACAGGCCCTCGTTGTGGCCCAGCACAGAAGGTGCTTTTGACGAAGGACTCAGGAGGAGGTAGGGGGTTGGGGCAGTTTATCTGCCTAGCCCCAAACCTCTGTTACATATCCTGGATGAATTTGGAGATTGGCTTGGTCCATTTTCTGTTACTATAACAGGCTGCCACAGGCTAGGTAATTTATAACAATGAAAAATGGATTCCTCAAAACTTTGAAGGCTGATAACCCAAGATCAACATGTAGTGAGGGCCATATGCGGCATAATTTACTAGGCACAAGGGTATTGCATGGCCAAGGCAAAGGGGGAACAGGGAGCAAGAAGGAGAAACAGCCTGCCCCCATGAGACTCACCACAGGGTAGAAGCAATCGTTCAGTCACAATGGGACAGCTCTCCCAGATGAACACATCTTAGTCTCACCTCCCTGTGTCATCCCTGCCGGAAAGGAATTTGGACATGGGGTTTTGAAGAAACATTCAAATCGTAGCATCTCTCAGTTTCATCCATGGACATAAACTACAAAAACAACTCACGCCCCAGGCAGCTTAGTGCCTAATTAGATGACCCAAGTTAAGAGTCAAAGCCCCAGCAAAAAAAAAAAACAAAAACAAAAACAAAAACAAAAAACAAAAAACAAAAAAAAACGAGGCTAAAACCCTTCCTAGAATAAGAGCTATTTACCTCTGTGCAGTTGTCCTATGAATTATCTAGCTGTCAATAAAAAAAATTGCATAGCAGGGCATTGATGGCGCATGCCTTTAACCCCAGGACTTGGGAGACAGAGGCAGGCGGATCTCTGTGAGTTTGAGGCCAGCCTGGTCTACAGATCGAGTTCCAGGACAGCCCAAAACAATACAGAGAAACCCTGTCTCAAAAAACCAGAAAAAAAAAAGAGTCTTGTCTTCTTGTCATAGCTCCAGAGTATGAAAAAAAATTGCGTAAGACAAAACAATCAGAGGAAACAAAGAAATGGAATAATGGAATCGCCTGTGACTCAAAAGCTGAAACTATCACAGAGGGGACTGAGAATGACTTTGTGTGAGCATGGCATAGTCTGATGCAGAATGGACAGAGATGTGTAGGGAGAGGATCCAAGGATGCTGGCAAGGGAGAGGCGGGATGCGTCCAGAGGGCTGCCAGTAGTCAGCAGCAGTAGCAGCTCCGTATTCCCACCAAAGCAACCCAATGCTTCTCCTTCAGAGACTGTAAGTCTGGAAGCTCCAAGCACACCAATAAGAGGAACAGAAATAAGGGGCGCCATACTTCTGCACATACGATAGTCATGGTCATAGACAAAACAGTGAGTGGCACATCTAATCCCAAAGACTGTGCCAAAGGGTCAGTCTCTGCTTGGGTGAGTCAGAATTACCCTTACTGATATTATTTGTGTGCAAAAATACCTTACACATCAGGTATATTGTCTACCTTCCCCCCCCCTCCCCACTCTCCCCCTTCCCTCCTATGACTATCCTCTGTCACCTTCTGCTTTAATGCCACGTATGCATAGACTGTTTACTGAATCTATATGAAATACAGTAACTACAAACGAAGGAAAATATTTGTATAAGACTGGTTTAATTTGCAACTATTGTCTTGTAAATCATATATCTTTATTATTTATAGTTGAAAAATTGCACGCACACACACACATTCTCTTTTTTGAGATTATAACATAATTACAATATTTCATCCTTTACTCTAGTCCCTCCAAAATCTTCCATAGACCTTTCCCCCCCTCTTTCTTTTAAATTCATGCCCTCTTTTTTCATTAAGTGTTATATATATGTACACACACACACATATATACATATATATATATATATATAATGTGTGTATACATATACATTCCTATATATAACCTACTCAGCCCGTACATTACTTTCATGTATGTTTTCAGGACTGACTGTTAGGCACTGGTCAACCAATCGGTGTGCATTTCCTTGGGGAGGACGACATCTTTTGCTCTAGGCATTACTCAGTGGCCTGTAGTCTGTGTGGAGTTGATGCCTCTCAGGGCTTTCCCCGCTCAGCCTGACATGCCATTGGTGTTGTCATTGTTCAGCTCACATTTGGGCAGTCACGTTCATAAGTCCCTACAGGTGCAGCTCCTCATGTTACGAGGAGGCACAGTCTCACAGAAAATTCTCTGATCGTCTGACTCTTCATGTGTGTTTGCCCTCTCTTCTGCAATGTTCTCTGACCCTTAGATGTGCCGGTGTTTCGTGGATTTATCCATTATGACTCGGGCTCATATTTTGCATCTTGATTGGTTGCGGTTTCCTGTAGTGGTTCCCCCACGTGCTGTAAAGAGAAGTTTCTTGATGAAGGGGTGAGGGCTATGCTGTTTTAGTAAATTAGAGGCTGTAGATTCTCCTCTAGAAACTATGAGTTTACTAGCACTGAGCATTTAGCTAGGTTTCCAGGGCCACGCATGGCATTACTTTTACTGAGTAGGTTCTTACATCCAATTACGGAATTGTTGGTTACTGCCAAGGTGTGTGTGCATGCCATTTCTGCACTCATAGGATTGTTGTGACATCCAGGTTCATAGGTATCAGAGCTTGACAAGACTGTAGGTTGCCTACTTTCTCTGGAAGCATGGATGTTGCCTTCTGGTACCATGAATACTAGTTTTCAGGGAAGGCTTGACCCAGGTGGCTCTAAATCCTGTTTCTGAAGTACACGGTGTCTTTAGGAATAGGGACTTACCTTTCATCTCTCCTATGTAACCAAGGGCAGCTACAATATGTTGTATGTTTGGGGAGTCTTTTGGACAGCCCTGACCAGAAACTTAAAAAGAGGGCTTCTAAGATCTGGTGTAGGGCTTTGGTTGGATGACCTTTGACTCATGGAAGGAGTATCATCAGCCCAGGTGTGAAAAGTTCATTAAAACTACAGATGTATATTTATGCATAGATGTACATGTATTAGAGGGGGTTGGTTTGTTTGCTTATTTTTTGAAGTAAATAATTGATAGTATGATTTCCTAGTAGCTTTTTCGGCCATGAATATTGTTGCTTCATCTATTCCCTCTTTCTTCTGTATTTGCCTTTCTTTTCACTCCCTAAAGAGCCCCTTATTTTCTTGTTCCCTGTGAGATCACTTGTATCCCTTTAATTCCCTGTTACCCATCTTTTAACATCTTCTGTATTTATCTGCCTTGGCTTCCCTAAAGAGCTGCCCCTTTCCCATTTTGGTGATCTCCTGCTATTTCTTTCTCTATCGCTCTCCCCACCCTATCCAGGCAATGATTGCGTTTTACTTCCCTGACTTCTGTAGTTACTACAGGGTATGTGTTCATATCTGAAGATTTGAAGCCAGGAGTCTCCAGTGAGCGAGACCATGCAACATTTGTCATTCCGTGTCTAGACTGCTTCACTCAATGTGCTATTTCAAGTTACATCCATTTACCTGAAAAGTCTGTTATTCCATTGTGCCTTTCTTTTGGATAGTACCAAATTCTCACTATGAATTCGTTGCTTGTAGAACATTTAGGTTGTTTTCATCTCATAGGGATTGTGACCAGAGCAGCAGTGAACAGGACTGAGTAAACGTCTCTGGAGTAGGATACCGAGTTCTTTGGGCAAATACCAAGGGGTGGTGCAGCTGGGTCATGTGAAAGATTCACTTTTAGCTTTTGGAGAATTTTTCCATACTGATTTCCATATTGGCTGTACCAGTCTGCAACAGTGAAAGAGGGTTTCCTATCCCCGGCGAGTCCTCTACCATCTGTTGTTCACCATTCCGTTGACCTTTGCCATTATTCTGACTAGCGTAAGATAGGATCTCAAAGTTGCCTTGATTTTCATTTTCCTAATTGATAGTGTTGATGAAAACTTTTTGAGATATAGCTTAGCCACTTTTTTCATCTCTAGAGAACTTCCGTCCAAGTCCCGACCCCATTTTTTGAAATGAGCCATTTGTTGTTTTGGCTTATTCTTTTATGAGTTCTTTATATATTCTGGATAGTAACCCTCTGTCAGATGTGCATCAGGCAAAGATTTTGTCACAGTCTGTAGGCTGCCTCTTTACCCACTTGGTTAGTTCTTCAGCTGTGCGGAAGCCTTTTAGCTCCATTAGGTCTAGCTTCTCAGTTGTTGACCTCTGTTCTTGCATAAACAGTCATTTTTCAGGAATTAACTTCTTACAGCTGTATCACGCACAGTACTGCCTATGTTTTCTCCTAGCAGTTCCAGTGTGTTGGGTTTCATGTTTAGGTCTTTGATCCATCTGAAGTTAGTTTTGTGGAAAGTGATAGATGCAGGTCTAATTTCATTTCATTCATACAGGTCTAATTGCATTCTTCTGCATCCAGTTTTCCCAGCATCGTTTGTTGAAGATGCTTTATTGTCTCCAGAATATGCTTTTTGGTATCTTTGTCAAGTATCAAGCAGCTGAAGTTATAGGTACTCATGTTGGAGTCTTCAATTTTGTTTTAGGGCCCTGGAGTAGAGTGTGATGGGTATACCTATTACAGCCCTCTCTATAAGGCTCAGGGATCTATCAGGGGGACAGGAAGAGCCAGAGGAGCTTGAAACCTTAAGGAAACAATGGTTTCCAGATGCAACAGTGCTGATGCACATATGAACTCACAGACCTGCACAAATTTAAACCAGAAAAAAAATCTAAGGGGGCACAAAGACCCACCCCTAACCAAGAAGCTACTTGCTGTTGTGTTCGTACTTGTTGGGAGAGGGAAATTCATTTTCCTAGTCATTTACCCCCAAAATGTTTTTCTTAGCCAAGACATAAATGAATAAATAGGAAAAAAAACCCACACATGAAAAAGCAAAAATAAATAAATAATTAATTTTTAAAAAAGGTCTCTAATCACTGAGAAGATTAAGAAACTAAAAGATCCTCTGGAGAAAATGGGAAATTAGGCCATTGATTCAGGGCTGTATCTGTGACTGAGGTCTTTTGAGAAGGTTACTGTCATGCCCAAATTCTGAATCCCCCAAATCACCACGAGACCCGTTCCGATGCAAAAGCAGAGTCTTTTATTGTTGCATAATGAGATAACCCCGTTAGCTCGGGCCCTCCGTCCATTCGTCGAGGCAGATGGCTGGAGAAGGACCCAGGGGAACCACTGAGGTGGTGGTGGTGGGTCACAGATGGATGGTGAGCTGGTTGCTATGGTCCATAGGCCCTCCCAGCGCGGTTGCTATGCTCTGCACGGTCACTGTTGTGCCACTTTTACCGTGTAAAGCCCTCTCGGAGCCGGAAAGAACATCCAGAGTCCCGCCAGCTAACTTTTGATTGGGTCCTTGCCTCGAGAAGGGTATCTGATCTCCTAGTGCCTAGTGCAAGCCCAAGAAAGGTCAGAAACGTGCTGAGTCCGAGGCCTAGAGGTCTCTTCTGCAGCCTGTCCTGACTGCTAACGCAGGGGCCTGGTCCCTTCAGTTACTAATCATTGGTGATTACTTCAAATTCCAAAGACTTCACAGGTTGCAGGAAAAGTGACAAGCAGCCGTATTTGCTTTGTGCTGTGGTGGAAACTTCACTTCAGTCCCTGGCATCCATCGACCCAAAGATCTGGGATGCTATGGTGGAAGTTTTGGCGGAAGTTTTGGCGGAAGTTCCACCTAAGCCCCCTCCCCTATCTCTCTCCAAATCCTGCTGCATCTCAGAAAGCCCTCCAGATGATGACCCCCCCCCCCCAGAGATGCTCAAGACCACTCACACAAGGTATTTAAACTGCCTCCCAGAAACTAGACTCTTGGTTTTCTGGTCTCCCTTTCCCGTCTCCTCTCTGGATGGCTGGAAGGTCACTTGGGCGCATTATATCCATTAAACGTGGGCTTTTTTCTAATTTGCTTTGATTGGGTCTGATTGGGATTGCTCCATCAGCAGTAGAGAGGCTTCGTCGGGGTGTAGAAACATTTTGCTTTGCACTGTATTCGTTAATTGGCTTGGAGGTGGTGGGGTGTAAAACCAGGGCTTCAGGCAAGCGAGCCAAGGGCTCTGCAGTTACAGGACCAGGCTTGGAGTCTGGGGCAGAGGGGGCGGGGTAGGGGGCAGCCACCGGAGTTCCAGATCCTCTGTGTTTCTGATTGTGCAGAGGCACACGTACATTTACAGAAAAGGAGATCATTTACTAAAGGATAAAATAAAACACAGGTGAGCTTGGAGGTGTGCTAAACGTGGCTCGTGGCCACGTTTCAACAAAGAGAAGGAGGGGAGGCTGCGTGACCTTCCCTGGGTTACTCACAAAGTGCCCCCACCTAGCGCTAGCTCAAGCGGCAGGAAGATGGTTCCCTTGGATGAATCAAGCCCCGGTAAGCTAAGGGTGTCCCAGCTTTCCACTGTGGCCGCTTTTTATATGTTAACTGCCATTCATCCCACCTGTTCTCGGCTCTGCAGGGCTGCTGCTCTCAGATACATCCCCAGATCTTGTTTATTGCAAACAGCTTTGTAACCTAGCCTCCGGGCTCAAGTCTTTACACAACAGCACTTGGGAAGCAGAGGCACACCAATTTCTGGGAGTTTGAGGCCAGCCTGGTCTACAAAGCAAATTCAAGAACAGCCAGGGCTGTTACACAGAGAGACCCTGTCTTGGAAAAGAAAAATTAAAAAGAAAAAAAAAGACACCGTTTTGTTCTGTAGCCAACACTGGCCTTGAACTTGATAATTCCTTCCTCCTGCCTCAGCCTCTAAAAGCCAGTGCTGAGACTGCAAACGTGGATGACTTCTCTACCTTTCTGTTTGGTCGGTTTTTGTTTTTTGAGACAGGGGTTCCTTTCCATAGCCCTGGCTGTCCTGGAACTTGCTCTTGTGCATCAGGCTAGCCTCAAACTCACAGAGATCTGCCTGCCTCACCTGAATACTGGGATTCCACCACCGTCCAGTGTGTGGCTAATTTCTATGCATCATTATATTGTACAGAAATCCCTAGTTGTTTTAATTTTCTAGATTTTCTTTTCTTTCTTTCTTTTTTTTTTTTTTTTTGCAAGAGATATTTTCACTTTCTGAAAGACGTACTTTCTTATGGAGAGTTTACTTTTCAAAGTTTGTAACTCCAGGTGACCACAGAGGCTCAAACCTGTTAATCTCAGCACTTGGGAGGATGAGGTGTAAGGAATATTAAATACTATCAAATAGTATACTTTGCTATCAAATACTATAAAATTTGTGTTTAAGACAAGGAATTAAATTCTTTTTAGCCCTCCACATTGGAATACTTTTATGCAAAGTGAGACCTTGCTTCAAAAATCAAGCAAAAACTTTACAGCCCTTGAATCATTCTGAAGTGATATATGCATTTGTGTTCTAAAAGAGTTAACTCATTATTTTAGCACTCTGGATTATAAATTGTTGAAGTTTTGCTTAATTACCAAACACACACCTGCAAAATTTTGTTTTATGGTGTCATTTAATTGTATATCATGAACATTCTTTCGTGTCATTAAAATTAATTCAAATAAATCTTAGCATGTCTACTCAATATTCTTTTTAAATCTCTTGCCCGTGTCATATTAAGAGTCCCTTATTATTGTTTGTATCTTGTTAAGAGTTCTTTACTATTGCACCATACAGGCCAATGAGAGAATTCCCAGACACATGCAGCTGAGTTCAGATCTTCTTGAACCATCTATGATGAAGGCCAAGAATCACAGACTTAGTTTGTGTGGCATCTGCATTTTTACTGCCAAATGTTTGCCAAAATCTTTTCCAGAGTCAAGTTTTATCACCTCGGTCAACAACATTGGTCCTCACATTTCTGAGCATCCTACTGAATATGGTGTTGGGTATTCATCTCACTACTCAGATGGGTTACAGGATTTCATGGGCATTCTCCCTACACCCCATCCAGAGATGATTGTCTTGACACTGCTTACACTCATGCATCCTGTTCAGGGAAATGTCTCACATTCCCTGTACTATAATCGGGGTTTGGGAATCGTTGCTACCGAGTTTTGACAGTCCTCCCTCCAATCGCAGAGCAACGGGACAGCTATGATTTGAAACACTTGATCCCACTCTGTAGACTATCTCTTATCCACTCAAAAGACCACTTACCAACTTTCCACTAGGTATTGTGCCTTTTTTTTTGTCATGCTCAGAAAGTCGCTATGTCCAACTAATTCTTGATTAAGCTTTCTAAGGGTTCATAATCATATCTTCTAAAATGTGATTGTTTGAACGTAAATTGTTCCCACATGCTCATGTGTTGCTTCTGGGCAGAGACTGTGTCAAGGGCTCTGCCTTCACAAATGGATTAACTGATTGGTGGGTTCAAAATAAAAATTTGCTAACATTTTTTAATGATCAAGGACATGGAAAGTATATATAATCTGCACTGGTTGAGTACAGTGCACTGCAAAAGTCAGTTACATCACTGGTTAGAAGTGTTTCCATATTGACTTAGCCCTGCTCGTTCCTACAAGGAAAGCAGAGGGGCCTGTAAGTTGTTTCTTCCCCCTTTAAGTTCTATCATTCTGTAGTGGAATGCCTTTGGATAGGTGTGTACACACATAGCATTGCTGTGTGTTCTTGAGTAGGAGACCTTGCTACCATTGTATCTCTTTATCATTTTGATCATTGTAAATTTTCTCTGCTCTGAGATGTACTTAGTGTGATAGTAATATAACCATTCTCGCTTTCTTTTGGTTGGCTTGTGTACAATACTACGTATCTTCTCATCTTTTAAATCGATCTGTGTCTTCATGTTTAAAGTTGGCATGCTAGATCTGGTCATGAAGATCTGTAGAAGGCTTGTCAATCATGTGAGAAACTCTGGATTCAACCCTGAGCACTTTGACAAATGCATGCATGCATACATACATATGTTCTTACATATGCAAAGTTAGCATGCTGCATGGTTGGGGTCAATGTTATGAATGTACTCTAATCTTCATATTAGTACATTTATACTTAAGATAAATATTGATATGTCTGAACATCGTTCTACCAGATTATTTCAATTTTTTGCCTCTCTACTTTTTTTAATTCTTCATGATAGCCTTTATTAGAGTTTTCTAAACATTTTGTATCCTATTTTAACTGATATTTTAATTTTTAATACATGTTTGTATAGGAATTTTAGTAATTTCTCTAGGGATTACTATATATACTACTTCTGAAAGTTTGTTTAGAATAATAATTTTATCTATTCATGGGGAATATAGACCCTTTATCATTTTCTAGCCTAATTATTTGTAGCATATATACTGTATTAGCCAGTGTTTTCTATCTAGAGTCACAGAACTTATGAAGTAAGTATCTGTCTGTCTGTCTGTCTATCTATCTATCTATCTATCTATCTATCTATCTATCTATCTGGGATTTATTGGAATACCAACAATGGCTAGCTGTGAACAGAAAGTCCAATAGTTGCTTGGTTTCACAAGGCTGGACGTCTCAGCTGGTCTTCTGTATGTCCTAGAATCCTGAAGAAGTAGCCTCCAGTACCAGTCACAGGAATGGATGTGGTTAACAAGGAGAGGGCGAGCAGGCAGGGAGAGAGAGCTTCCTTCTTCCAAGTCCTTACATGGGCTTCCCTCAGGAGGTAGAGCCCAGTGACTTCCTGCCTCAAGATTGGGGCGAAGGCCTGTGTCTTCCAGCCTTAATATCCAGATCAAAGACACAGTTTCCCTGCCACAAATGTCCAGACTAGAAGTGGATTCACCCACTTTCAACCAAGCAGGAAATCTCCCCGGGGTGTGCCCTCTGTTTCTGGGTTGTAGTTCGCTCCAGATGTAGTAGTCAAGCTGACAGCCAAGAGCAGCCATCACACATGCCTTGCATACTTTGCATATCATGCAAATTCATTCACTCTTTTTGTTATTTAACTTTGGGAAGTGTTTTCTTTCACTGCATCAGCTGCTTCCCAGTTTCTCCTCTACTCTGGTGCTCCCACCATTGTTATAGCCCATTTCCGGTTCCCTCTGTCTCCTTTGAGACTCCGGCTTACTCAAGCATTCTGTGAGCGTTGATATTTTATTTACCTCTTCCGAAAATGATACCCCCTCCTTCAGCGGTGCTGGGGAATACACCCAAGGGACCTGTGTATCCCAGCTGCCTGTTCAGATGCTAAGCTGCAGCCCCAGCTGGAAGTTCGAGAGAGGAGTTATTCGTTTGTGTTGGTTGGTGTTGATTTTGTGGTTCTACGATCTGAACCCAGGACCGTGTGTATGCAAGAAGGAGCGCTCAACCGCTGAGCTACGTCTTCACTCTTAACACGCTTTTAAAGCAGTCACGTAGTGCATGACTAATATTTCATTAGATTTCTTAAAAATCTTTTTTCCTCCCTACCCCATGTCATTACTATTTTGATACTTAGGTATGTTTATTTTGCTTTATTTTCTTGTTCCATTTTTTTCTAGTAACTTTTACCTCATGTGGGAAATGTCTGCTTCTTCTCATTTCTTTGATATCTAGCAGCTTTAAAGGCTAGGGACCTGGCCACAGGTTGTGTCCTTCCATATCACATACGGATAACTTATTGTAATTTATGGCTTCATTGCCTTCAGTTATGGGCATTTATTCTATTAGTTTGCTTAAGCCATTTTCATGGTATTCCAGCATAAGAGGTACAGTGTCTTGAACATAGCAATCAATGTGCACTATCATAGGATGACATCAATCGTGCCTGGTATATCCTCACTTTAAGAGCAGTACATTGTGCCTGGTATATCTTCACTTTAAGAGCAGTACATTTTCTATTGCTTTTTTTCCTATACATCTCAGTGTTGGCTTCAGGTTTCATTTATGATGGGTGGTTTTTTTTGTATCTGTTTAGCTGACTTCTCACAATGAACTTTGTTGTCTTACCTTCTTTAATTTGTATCACTAGACCCACCACAATTTAGAAACATTTCCCTGTTCCCTTTCTCTTCTACAGAGTTTAGCCAATAGTCCCAGGTCACCTTGATTACTGCTAGAGCATCAACCCCACCTTGAGCTAACCTGGTGCTACCTGGATGCAGCCTTGAGTATGCACAGAGTTCCTTTTAATGGTCTTTCTCATACTTAGGAAACGCCAGTAGGGATCTTTCACCAAGTAGTTGTAAGCCAATACATGTCTGTTGGAGGAATTTTAAACCTTAGAGTATAAAACCTTACATGGTGTTCCTCTTTGTATTTTTTCAGGAATGCAGTTAAAGAACATGGGAAACTTTATGCCATTTATGAAACCAGGTGAGTTTCACAGACCTCATTTTGTTATTTAGAGCTGCTTGCTTTTTATTAACGCTACAAGGGTTGTCTACATCAGTGGGTTGTTTAACTACTACTTCCTCTGTCAGCTTTGCCAAGTCTTACTTCCATGTTTGACGTGACTAATTACTAATAAGACCCAGAGTCTCCACCAAAGCTTGCTTCCTATGTTGCACCTCCTATGCCCTTTGGCAGTTACATACTGACCATTACAGTTACAAATACCGTGAGAGTATCCTACAGAGAAATGTCTCTGGTCTATCCCACCCTGTCCTCAGCTCCTTTCATCCCTCCCTTCCTATGCAACTTTGTACGTTTCCATCATTTTACCTCTTCCAGGTAGTCGCATGCCTTTATCTGGACTTTTACACCGCATAGCCTTTTCAACTTGAATGCTCTGATTTACCAGTATGGATTTTAGGCCTTGTGTTATTTTAGTTTGGTTTTGGGAATAGGGTCTTACTACACACTAGGCTGACCTGAGGCTTACGAAACATCCACCTGCCTCAGACTGCCAAGCATTGGGATTGCAGGAATGTATTGCCATGTTCACAGTCCACCTCTTTAAACAAAATAGTTCATTCCTTTTTCCATCTGAACACTCTTCCATTGGGTGGTGTGGATGCCTAAGAGTTTATGGCTACACGCTGAAGTCACCTTGATCTGTCCTGAAATTTTGACAATTACAGATAAAACCACTATAGATATTCTTGTGCAGACATTGTGTGGATGTAATTTTAGAACTCAAGCACTGCAAATTATAATGACTGGAATTAACAATTAGAATGTTTAGCTTAGAATGACTGCCTCATTTTGCATTTGAATCAGCAAGGAGCAGGGGGATCTCCTGGAGATCTGCATCACAGGAAGTCACTGAAGCTCTTCCTGTGTGGGTCATCCCGTGGTAGGAATACAGAGAGTTTCATAGGACTCTTGTGTGTGGGTCTGTCCATTCTAGGCACATAGACTAAGTTTTTTTTAACTCTTAAGCTTAAAGAGCCTTCTATCAGACACATCTATGTAAAGTTTGTGCCTTTAAAATTTTGTTTTAATTTAATTTTATTTGTTTGGTTTTTGAGACAGGGTTTCTGTAGACCAGGCTGGCCTTGAACTCACAGAGATCTGCCTGCCTCTGCCTTCCGAGTGCTAGGATTAAAGGTGTGCTCCACCACTGCTCAGCTTGTGCCTTTTTAAAATTGTTATTATAGTAACTTTTTCATAAGGCAAAAGTTTTTAATTTCAATGAAGCCTACTGTAGAAACTATTTCTTTCACAGATTATGCTTTTGTGTGCCATCTAAAATGCCAACACTGAAGGAACAAGCCCCCCACTCCCCCTGTTTTAGCAGCCATGACAGGCTAACATGTGCTCTCCTGACCTTGCCGCTCCTGTCCTGGTCACTAGGAGGTCAGATGCCCTCCTCGTGGCAAGGAACCAATCAGAAGTTAGCTGGTGGGGCTGTGCTTCAAAACTCTGGGTGTGCTTTACAGACAGTGCACAAAAGTGATGTGCAGAGCATAGCAACCGCCCTGGGAGGGCCTATGGGCCATAACAACCAGTTGACCAATCAACACAGGGCAGGTCACCCAAACCTGGAAGTGCACCAATCCTGAGACTGTTGTGTACCCCTAGACACTCCCCTTACACTTCCCTTTAAGATCCCTGATTTGTGATTTCTCGGGGTCTTTTCTCCAGTCATTTGCTGCAATGGACAGATGAGAGGCCCGAGCTAATGGGCTTAGCTTGTTAAACAACTACAATAAAAGACTCTTGGCTTTTGCATCAAAATGTGCCTCTTGGTGATTTTGGGGTTCAGAATTTGTACACAACAAAAACCAAGTTCAATATGTTCTGGGTTTGTGCATCTTATTTTATGTTTAACTCTACAATCCATTTTGAGATAATTTTTGGAAAGAGTAAGATCTCTGTGTTTAGCACACTTTCTGATTTGAACACCAATTACTTTAGCATCTTTTGGTGAAATCTTTTCACCCCTGAATTACCTTTGTTCTCCCTATAAAGATGTAATGACTGTTGCTTCATGCACATTTGTATTGTCCTAATTGAGAGCTCCTATTCTGTTCCCTATGTCTTTATCTATTATTCTACCAATAATCACATTGTTTTGAAAATTTTGAGAATTTCATATATAGTATTGACATAATTTCCTTTCCTCATTTACTTTCCAACTCCCCCCATGGCTACCACCCCTTATTAAACTGCTGACCTCTTCTATAATTATTTACATATACACATGAAATAAGGCAGAACAGAAAACAACCTGTGTCTAATTAGTGCTGCTCATATGCACAGGTGTTTAGGGCTGACCACTTGGTACTGTATAGGGATTCATGTCTGTAGAAAACTGATTCTTTCTCTCTAGGCAGCCTTTGACTACCTGTAGCTCTTTATCTTGTGGTGGGGACTTACGAAATTTTCTCCTCTCTGTGTTGGCAAGTCAGACAGTGTTGTCAATTACGGATGTCTTATTTAGACAATCATATTGTTGAAGGTCGTAGCATATCTGTTTTGCAGTGGGCACCAGGGGGACCTTTGGCTCTTACAATTCAGCCATTTTTACCTGAGGCTTAAGTGTTAGAGTTGCAATGGTAGATGCACCAGTTGATGTACCCTCAATCACTTATTTTCTGCATTTTGGCCGGTTATGGGTATCTTTACTAGCTCACCAACCGTGTTCTGCAAAAATAAGCTTATTTGTGTTAGGGTCTGTGAGAAGTCCAAGGAGAGACCACCAGTCATGTATGAAGTCAGCAAGAGAGTTTGCTAAAAATTGCCGACATGTTGGGGTCTGACAAATGGAAACACTTGTAGATGCACCAAGCTCATTTTGTTCACAGCTGAAGGAATTCCTAAGGCAGTGAGGATTCTGTCTAGGAGGCTTACCTAATGGCAATCATGTTAGTACATTTCTAATTGGTTAAGGCTAGCAGGGGTCGGCTAAGGCTATAGCTTTTCCGTTCTTGGGCAAGTCTGGACAAGTCCAGGCTTTGTTCTTATTTGTTTATTACCTGTGTGTGGAGGGGGCAGTGGGGGGGATAAGGGGGCATGCCTAGTATGTGTAGTTCTCCTCATTTCAAGAGGCAGGAACTGAAGCCTAGTTTTTTTTTTTTTTTAGATATTTTTTATTTTTAAATTTAAATTTAAATTAGAAACAAGGTTGCTTCACATGTCAATTCCAGGTCCCTCTCTGTTTCCCTCCCCTCCTCCCGTGCCCTTGCCCCAGCCCCCTCAATATCCCCTCATTTCTCCAGGGAGGGTGAGGGCCTCTAAGGGGGTGTCCATAGTCTGTTATTTCATCCAGGGCAGGGCCTAGACCCTCCCACAAGAGTTCAGGGTGAGAGTGCATCTCACATTGTTGGATGAGAGTCCAAAGTCCATTTGTATACCCGGAATAAATACTGATCTACTACCCAAGGCTCAATAGATTACCTAGGCCTCCTCACTGACACCCCCATTCAGGGGGTCTTGATCAGTCCCATGCTGGATTCCCAGGCATCAATTTGAGATTCAAGAGCCAACCCTTGTCAGGTCAGCTGTTTCTGGGGGTTAAACAAGCTCAGTCTTAATCCCTTTGGTCATCAGTCCTCCCTCTCTGTCACTGGATTTCTTGAGTTCAGCTCAGTGCTTAGCCGTGGGAGTCTGCCTCTGCTTCCATCAGCCACTGAATGAAGGTTCTGTTTCCCAGACTCTCTGGCCATGGGATTGTAGGCTGGCACTCCCCAGATCTATGTCTAAAATTCATATATGAGAGAGTACATGCCATGTTTTTCTTTTTGTGACTGGGTTACCTTGCTCAGGATGGTTTCTTCTAGTGCCATCCATTTGCTGCAAATTTCAGGATTCCATTGTTTTTTTCTGCTGAATAGTACTCCATTGTGTAAATGTACTACATTTTCTCTATGCACTCTTCAGTTGAGGGGCATCTAGGTTGCTTCCAAGTTCTGGCTATTACAAATAATGCTGCTATGAACATAGTGGAACAGACATCCTTGTTGTATGAGTGGCCATATTTTGGATATATGCCTAAGAGTGGAGTGGCTGGGTCTTGTGGTAGGTTTATTCCCATTTTTCTGAGGAATCTCCATACTGATTTCCAAAGTGGTTGTACAAGTCGGCACTCCCACCAGCAATGGAGGAGTGTTCCCCTTTCACCACATCCTCTCCAGCATAAATTGTCATTGGTGTTTTTGATTTTAGCCATTCTGACAGGAGTGAGATGGTATATCAGAGTTGTTTTGATTTGCATTTCCCGGATGGCTAAGGATATTGAGCACTTTCTCAAGTGCCTCTCAGCCATTTTAGACTCCTCTATTGAAAATTCTCTATTTAGTTCTGTAGCCCACTTTCTAATTGGATCCTTTGGTGTTTTGGGCACTTGCTTCTTGAGTTCTTTGTAAATTTTGGAGATCAGCCCTCTGTCAGATGTGGGGTTAGTGAATATTTTTTCCCATTCTGTGGGCTGCCTTTTTGTCTTGCTGACTGTGTCCTTTGCCTTACAGAAGCTTCTCAGTTTCAGGAGGTCCCATTTATTAATTGTTAACCTCACTGTCTGTGCTACTGGTGTTATGTTCAGGAAGCTGTCTCCTGTACCAATTCGTTCAAGGGTACCACCCACTTTCTCTTCTAAGAGGTTCAGTGTGGTTGGACTTATGTTGAAGTCTTTGATCCATTTGGACTTAAGTTTTCTGCATGGCAATAGACATGGATCGATCTGCATTCTTCTATATGCCAGCATCCAGTTATGCCAGCACCATTTGTTGAAGATGCTTTCTTTTTTCCACTGTATATTTTTAGGTTCTTTGTCAAAGATCAGATGTTCATACATGTGTGGGTTAATATCAGGGTTTTCAATTGGATTCCATTGGTCTACCTGTCTATTTTTGTGCCAATACCAAGCTGTTTTCAGGACTATAACTCTATAATAGAGCTTGAAGCAGGGATGGTGATGCCTCTGGACTTTGAGGCCTAGTTCCTAACTTAGTTATTAAGATCCTGTCATGGTCTTTGTCTGACCTCAGTTTGATGAGGGATGAGAAAGCAAGAGACGTCCTTCCATCTTCTAGCGTCTTCTTTCTTCAAAGACTCAAAGTTGTCATTGTAGAAGTAGCTTACCACCTTGGTTAAGTTTATTCCTGAATAGCTTTGTTCTATTTTAATGTTTTTAAGCTATTGTGAGTAGTAATACTTCCATGATCTCTTTCTTAGCACATTTTTTCTTTTATTGTTTACAGGAAGGTTACTGGGTTTTGTAAGTTGATTTGTATTCTGCCACTCTGCTAAAAGTGTATTATTTCTGCAAACAGGGATGATTTAAATTCTTTTTTTTTTTTTTTTTTTGGTTTTTCAAGACAGGGTTTCTCTGTGGCTTTGGAAGCTGTCCTGGAACTAGCTCTTGTAGACCAGGCTGGCCTTGAACTCACACAGATCCACCTGCCTCTGCCTCCCAAGTGCTAGGATTAAAGGCGTGCGCCACCAACGCCCGGCTTTAAATTCTTTTCCTATTTCCATTCCTTTAATTTTCTTCTCCTCCAGCTAGTGCTTCAAGCACTATAATAATCACTGGGGATAATGTCTAGCCTTGTCTCATTCTGATTTTAGCATGAGTGCTCTTCATTTAGGAAGAATTGGTTTTGAGTTTGTAATATATAACCTTTATTTCGTTGTGGTATGTTCCCTCTAATAATTTTGTTTTGTTTTGTTTTTTGAGACAGGGTTTCTTTTTGTGTGTGTGTGTCTTGAAGGTTTTGGGTTTTTAAAATAATAATTATTATTTTTTTAATTTAAGTTAGAAACAATCTTGTTTCACATGTCAATTCCAGGTTTTTCTGTGGGTTTGGAAACTGTCCTGGAGCTAACTCTTATAGACCAGACTGGTCTCGAACTCACAGAGATCTGCTTGCCTCTGCCTCCTGAGTACTGGGGTTAAAGGCAATGCTCCACCACTGCCCCACCCCTAAATTCTGTCAAGTACTTTTATCATGAGGGCATGTTAGATTTCTCAGGGGCCTTGTCTGCATCTACTGAGATAATTATATGATTCTTGTCATTAAGTTCATTTATATGATTTATTGTATTTATCAACTTATGGATGTTGCAACAGCCCTGCTTGGGCAGGTTAAAGACAACTATATGGTGGTGGATAATCTTTTTGATTAATAATTACATTAGGTTTGCAAGTATTTTATTGAAATTGTTTACATCCATGTCCACCAGGGATATTGGCCTATAGTTGTCTCTTTTTATTGTGTATTTATCTAACTTTGGTATTAAAGGGATACTAGCTTTGTAAGAACTTGGAAGAGCTTGTTTGAGAAGGATTGGTTGAAGTCTGTTTTCTTTTTTAAGTTTGGATGATTTCCGCTATGAATCTATCCCTGGCATGGACCCTTTTTAGTCAGAAGGCACCCCATAACCCCAAGTTTCAATCTGTTTATGTATTATGGGTCTGTTTAAGTTGTTGGCTTTTCTTGGTTTAATTTTGGTGGTTTATATGTATCTCAAATTTAGTGTTTTCAACTTCCTGGGTTATTGGTTTTTAAAGTATCCCCTAATGGTTTCCTGCATTTCTCTAGTGTCCATTGCAACCTTTTCCTGTATATGTCTAATCTTATTAATGTAGGTCTCCTTGTTTCCCTTCCGTTCTAAGCTCTTAGCAAGCATCCAAGTAGGAGCTCACTTTGAAGCTGTGTTGACATGAAAAGTGTCCTGTTCTTCTGCTTTGTTTTTCTCTTCATTTTTATCCTCACAGAATCTCAACTGAAAGCCCAGAGTACCTACACAAATGACTGCCATGCCTCCAGAGCTTTTATTACTTAGCCTTAGACATGTCATTGCCCAGTGTGTGCTCAGCCTTTCTGCCCCGTGTCCTATGTGCCTTAGAAACTGGTAAATGCAGCATGGACAAACTCGTAGATTCATTTTTTTTGTGTGTGCTGCTCCATTTCTCAAGAACCTTGACCTCTAAGATACTGACTGTTTGTCAGTCCGTACTTCAGTCTATAGCCTTCTGGCCCTGTGAGATGTCAAAATGTGTTTCCCAGCCTCTCTGCACCTCAGCAGCTACTTTTCTGTCCTTCCTCTGTCCACACTAAGCTGATATCGTCAGCGGGGTCACCTTAGCCCAGACCCTGAGATACACGCCAGAGTGAAAGCCATTTATTTGGGGAAGCCAGGAGACACTGGTATGGCATGGGGAGATAGCACAGAGAATGCAAGCAACTAGTACAGCTTCTATCATTAGGCCAGGTTGTACAGTAGCACTTGGAGCTGAGTCCTTCAGATAGAGGAGGGCTGATAAAAACTGTACCCCTCGTATTTATCAAGCTCAGTAGCTATGGAATTTGCTGTGTTTTCATGACTGGTGGTCCTTCCTGCCCTCACCCTAGGTAGAACCTACTCCCACTAACAGCAACTGGCTAAGGGTCCACAACCCTGCGTTAGGCGCCTGGATGTACGGGCTGCCTGCTGAATGAACCAGAATGCTGAAGCTGAGCAAGCCTAGCATAGAAGGTCACATTCACCAGAGCGAGCCTGCTTTCTTTGCAGGACTCCTGCTCCAAGACCTGACTAGCTTCATGTCTTACTACACCCTCCCATACTGCCCACCCCACACACAAATGCGCTCAAGCACACATACACACACACACACACACACACCACACACATGTCACACACACATATAACACACACACACACCACACGCACCACACACACATGTCACACACACACATATAACACACACACACACACACATACACACACACACACACACACACGCACACACACACGCACGCTAAGCAGGCAGATTGCCCCTCTGAAAGCTTGTCAGCCATAGCTGACAGTAGAAATTTAGATCATTATACTCTGGATACTAAAAGTATTTTACTGAATGATTTATGCGTCTGGACACTAAAATATCATTTTATTGATTTGAAATTTACATAGCTGTTATTCAGTTAGTTCCAGTTAAATTTAGACCTTTTTTGGAAGACCATAAGCAATTTTTGACAGGTGCAGTTTCTCTACAAACTCACTCTTCTACTATGTTTCATTTAAATTTTTTCATTTTCTTTATTCTCACTTCATTTTATTTCTTGAGAGAAAGATGGTTGTTTCATAGCTGCAACTGGGCTGGAATTCACTGTGCAGGCCAAGGCTGGCTTGGAACTCATGCGGACCCTCCAGCCTCCGTGTCTCAAGCGCTGGAAGTTCAGTTATGAGATTGTCACACAGGCTGTGATTTTTCAAGTCTGTGATTCTTAATGAGAGACTGAGGGGAAAGCGCAGCTCTTGGCCGACAGATGCTCTCAGTGGGAGCTGCTTTGAGGACAAGATGCAACGTGCCAGGAGGAACGTCTGGCCTGGTCTGAACTGTTGACTGACACCTGCGGATGTCCGTGTTCTCGGCTTGGACTCCAGCCCAGGGTAGTGGCCTGTTGGAAGATCCTGGTGCCCAGCTTGTTGTGAGCTCAGTTTCCCTCGTAGGCAGCGATGCTGATGTTGGCTCTCACACCTGTGCGGAGGCATCTGAGTGGCAGGCATTGATATACATCTTTTACCAGGAGTCCCCCAAACGCCCCAGTTAGCTTTCCTGGTTCCTGGTGCTTCCCTCTGGCCTGCCTTCTACTTGGCAGGGTCCCCCCAAATGGGAGCTCAGAATGCTCATTGCAGTGGAGCCAACTGAGGATTTATAGCACATTCTGGAGACTTCAGGGAGGAGGTATTCTTAAGATCCGATGAGCCCAGGGAGTGGCGATGAAGCAAAAGTCATTTGACCACCCAGGTGTCACCAAGTATTTCTGACTGTGCATGCTAACAATTATTCAATGCAGCCCATGTATCGTCATCTTATCTCTTTGCAAAGTGCATTCATGCAGATGGGACTTAATGTTTTTTTTTTAGCATCAGGAGATGTTCCAGTTCCCTCCATGCAGGATACTTCTGTGCCCAGTTCTCTTGGAAAGAACAACCCAAAGAAGGGAGAGCAGCCAGCGTCAGTGACCCTCAGGGTGCCACAGGCACAGGAAGGGACAACCGCAGAAGAGACCAGCGTGTGCAGCAGTTCTTCGGGACGAGTTAAGCTGGCATCCCCGAGGACAGGATACACTTTCAGAGCAGCTTAACTAAGCAGAGTGCTTAATGAGTGGCTTTGCATTGAAGTGGGTTATTCGGAGATGAGTGTTTCCAGGGAGCAGAGAACACAGAGATTAGCCTGTACTGCACTTCTCTGCCTTCTGGACCCCATGCAGGACAGTGTGTCTTTGTCTCTGTACACATTCACATCAGTTGTACAATGCCTAAGGGCACAAGCGCGTCTTTTCCATCTATTGTGAGGTAACTTGATCTAATTATACTTGTAGCAGAAGTGAAGCTCACAGAATTTTTTTTTAAATCTGACAATGGTTGTGCTAAATGAGACAAAATCTAATATTGGTTCTTGCTGCTGATATTAAATTGGGAGAAAAAAATAAACCCATGCAAGCTATTTACAAATCCTCCCACACATTCCCAGAGGGACTTCATATTGACGCTGTTCCTGTCCAGCATTTCTTGTGTCATCTGTACCCAGCAGCGATAGTGACACAGTGACATACTTCACACACTGAAAGGCCATTAGAACTGTACTTCTATAGACCACAGGCAGAATCCAACACGCTGGCCCCTGTAGGAGGAAACGGCCGAAGTTTCTTGTTGCTATCCACGCCTGTGAGGTACCTAGTCAAGCACCCTGTACCACCTGTCTCTGTGTTCAGTGAAAAGGCGGGCATCCAGTACCTTCTGACTTACTTTCGTTACTGTCATTAGCTGGTCAATGCCAGCCTCCTACAGCTCGGCCGGCTCAAGATCCCGAAGGAGAAAACTTGCATGATCATCTCTCCAAACCGGATGCTGGAGTCTTGAGACTGTGCTCTGTGCTCCACTCACAGCTGTGTAGGTCTGACGCACCACGGCGCTAGCCTCAGAGAGTGCTTCTTCTCGGAGGAGTGTGTGCTCCCCACACACACACACTATTATGCATATGCTTTCTCGATTAGCTGAGAGAATCGTGAGTATAACGGTGTTGTCATCTTTGTTCCCTCGCGTCTTGCCCAAGGGTAAATTCTTTGCTAGAAAATCTAGTTCTCCATAGGCCACATGTTTAAGGGCATCAAGGATGTCCCCAAGATACACAGCGTTTAGAAGGTCTACCTTGGGTCTCTTTGGATCATCTCTCAGAAGACAATGTGTGGTGGGACATCTAGAGGCAGGGGAATCTGCTGAACAGCATGGCAGCCATCCCTCCACTGAGGGCATTGATGGGCACAGAACTGCATTCCCTGGAAGTCGAGTAAACCCCATGAGCCCTGACGCCACATACATTTCTGTTCTAAGCTCACTTCCAGGTCAAAGGCAGAGATCAGCTGCAGGTTGGAGTTGAGTAGCAGGAATGGGAGGAACCAGGGTTATCAGACCTCCGGGTAAAGAGTCTATACCTGCCCCCATGATGAAATTGATTAGTGAAAGGTCTGGTATAAATTGTGAATCTCAAGAGCTTCCCAGAGGGGAAAAAGGATGATGAGGTTTCAGGGCCAGGGAGTCCAGTGGGCAGGGCAGGGAGACCGGCAGCCTAGGACCAGGGAGATTTCTAGTGGGCTGGGACAGGGAGAACGGCAGCCTAGGACCAGGGAGATTTCTAGTGGGCAGGGGCAGGGAAAATAGGGGCATCGTGGAATTCAGAGGGGAAAAGGTGCAGGGAGGGAGGTGGGATTGACAGCTTACCAGACCCTGGGCTCAAGAGCTTCAGAGTGACAGCAGACAGGCAGGAAGTTTTGGTAACGGGGCTCAGGCGCTATCTGAATTTCAGTCTGCACTTATGTCAGATAAAACTCAGTATGGCGAGGCAAAGAAAACTTGAAGTAAGAATAAAGAACGGGGGAATTAATACGGAAAACGAACATCTCAGCTGTAGCGCAAGACCAAGAACCATTGGCGTTTGTAAAAATCCTGGTAGAGAAAACTTGCAACTGTGCAGTATCCAGTAAACTCTACAGCAAGGATATCATAGGAGCTAAATTAACACCGAAAGGAAATCCCCTAGCTCTGTGAGGTAAAAAAAGGCCTGAAACAATACTCAAAAGCATCAATCATGGCCACTATGCTGCTTGAACACATCAAAGCCCCATCTCAACAATGGAAAATTGGTGGGTGGTGTAGCTCAGAGGCAGGATGCATGCTCAGCGAGTGTAAAACTCACTCTGGATAGCTCCCCCCTCCACAAAAAAAGACAACACAACCCCCCACAAAAATTCATAATCTGTGAAATGTCCCTGTAAAGTATAACTCAATAAAAGTGGGAACAGAGACAGAGTGGGTAGCACTCACTTTGTAGACCAGGCTGGCCTCGAACTCACAGAGATCTGCCTGCCTCTGCCTCTCAAATGCTGGGATTAAAGGCGTGTGCCACCAACACCCAGCAACTCAATGTATCTGACTGGTAGGGGTATTTGCTTATTTAGAATGCACAGCACCCTGGGCTTAGTCCCAGCACTAAACTTGTGTGTGTGTGTGTGTGTGTCTGTGTACATGTGTGTGTATACAAGTGTGTGTGTATACATGTGTGTATGTGTATGTGATATGCTTGTTCACTAAAGGACAAAAGAAACCACCTATCAGTTCACCAATATAAGATAGATGCTTAAATGCTAGAAATCCACGGTAGCTCTACAACATATGTAGCTGATATGAAATATTAGACATATTGCCCTTAAGACCCTAAATCCTTCTCTCAGGATTTCTAACTAGCACAACACTAGATTCTGTAGTTACAGTAGTAAGATGGTGGAAAGATGTTACAGAAAAGGAAGTAAGATGAGGCAGTAGACTCAGGCTGTGTCTCTACATGATGTCACGTCGCATGGACAGAACCAGTTGTCCAGTGCAGGAATCTAGAGCACTGAATTCTGCACAGACAGTTAAGCCAAGAATGTAATTAAAAAGCAGCTATGGGGGGGCTGGAGAGATGGCTCAGAGGTTAAGAGCACTGACTGCTTTTCCAGGGGTCCTGAGTTCAATTCCCAGCAACCACATGATGGCTCACAACCATCTACAATTCAGTCTGGTGCCCTCTTCCAGCATGTAGGCAGAACACTGTATATATGTAATAAATAAATAAATCTTTTTTAAAAAAAAGCAGCTATGGTTTACCGTAACCCAAGCCCCACCAAGAACTACATTAAAACAGTTCCCTGTACAACTGAAGACTTTGATTGTCCTAAGAGGAAAGAGGGACAGGGGAGATACCTCGGTCAGCTGAGCGCTGCCACTTAAGTATGAGAACTTCATTTTTAATCCCCATCATTCAATATTTATTTCTTTTAGAAAAGCTGTGCATGGTCATGGTTATGGGCACTTATAATTCCAGCTCAGGGGGAGACCGAACAGACAGGTCCCTGGAGTAAATAATTTAGCTCATTAATAAGCTAGGTTAAGTGAGGGACCCTGTATCAAATGATATGGGGAAGAGCAATTTAGAAAGATATCAGTTATCTCTCACTGGCATCTAGAGACATGTGCACCTGAGTGTACAAGTGTGTGCATGCACACACACACACACTTTTAAAAAGGTAAATGCTAGACATAAAAAATTATCATACAGGTGGCATTTCTTCTAAAAAAAATGAATGTAAGTTCAACTCCATAGACTTGCCTGGGTTCTCTGTGCTTTAGAGAAGGGAGAGCTTCTAAAAGGAAACACAGAATTAAGATGAGACATCTGGAGAGGCAGTAAGGAGAGGCCCCTCTGTCACATTTAAGGTTCTATGTCAGAGCTGAGGTAAGGTAAAAATTCAGGAGCCACCTGAGCTGGGCTAGAGATCTTAAGAGCAAAGTGTCACGGATGCATAGCCATGTCAGTGAGGAGCTGATGTTTCCAGACAGGACACCCTGGACCAGCTGATGCCTGTTGCTGTGACAACTAGTTGCAGATGAGGAACAGCAGTACAGCAGCTTTGTCTTACACCCACACAGAATTAGCACCAGACAGCATAAAGATGCAACAGGAGAAAATACACTATAAAACTTTAACACAACTCGAAGAGGAAAAGGTCTTGATGGCAGTCACGGCTAAGATGAGTTCTTCCAATGCCCTCACTGAAAGAGAAAAAGAAAGAAACATTTGACTGCATCAAATATTACTGTGTGAGAAATGTGAAAAACCTCACAGCCATTGGTCGGATATCAGTGAACACACAGAGACACCCATGTATACATCCATGTACGCACAGACAACCCCCTTTTGTGCTAACATGAACAAAAAAAAAGTATGAATGTTGGTCTACAAATGAAAATAATCCTAGTAATCTATAAGTGCATGGGAGCTACCACCTTTAACGCGTGCAAAGTATCACTGGACAGTTATGTTGCCAGCTTGTAAAAGCAGTGTGCTTCTTCTGAGAACACCAAGCATGAAAATGAGTTCGAGAAGTGAGAACACATAACAGGCATAAGCGAGGGTGAGCTGTTTACTAACAGGCCGAAGGAGGTGAGACCATGTAGTGTAGGCAGGCCATGGGTGCTTCAGAATGTAATTTGCAGATAGCAGCAAGTTTGGAAAATGTGCGCAAGTTGGGCTGGAGAGATGGCTCAGCCTTTAAAGGCTAGGCTCACAACCCAAAAATACAAGAAAATGTGCACAGTCAGAAGTTCTATCTCGAGTCTGATTTTCACTCAGGAACATGCATGTGTCAGGTACTTGTTTCAGTAGTATCTAAAAGTGATAGTTATAAATAGACACGATAGAACACCCTGGCTTGAAACTCCATATGTGTGTAAGGAAGTGTACATTGAAAAGGAAATGTGTAAGTATACAGAATGGCAGGCGGCTAATAGCGGGGTGAAGGCTTGCTTTGCAGAGACAAGGGAATGTTCGATGCGAGCCTCACAGCCCACGCCGCAAACAGTCTGTCCTTCAGTGCTTGTATTCATGGGATAAATAGCCAGTGGTCGTGCTGTGGGGGTAATTCTTCTGAATGCTGTGAATATGTGTTACTCTCAGTGTTGGATACTAGAGCTGATTTGGCTCATGGCAAGGCAGAAGAAGGTTAGGCAGGAAAGCCAAACTGAAAATGTGGAGAGGAGAGGAAGAGGGGCAGAGAGAGAGAGAGAGAGAGAGAGAGAGAGAGAGAGAGAGAGAGAGAGAGAGAGAGAGAGAGACAGAGAGAGAGAGACAGAGACAGAGAGAGAGAGACAGAGACAGAGAGAGAGACAGAGAGAGAGAGATTTGCAATCAGCTGCTGGGGAAGCAAGATGATAGAGGACAGGTAATGCAAGATACAGAGCAATAAAAATGGATGAGTTTAAGTTGTAAGAGCTAGTTAGCAATAAGCCTGAGCTATGGGTTGAACATTCTGTAAGTGTGAGCTTTTGTGTGTTTATTTGAGAAAGGGACAGAAGAGAAGGCTCCACCTCTGTTTGCTTAATCTAGTGTACTTGGTGAACTCTAATGAGCGGACAATAAAATAAAAACTTTAAAAGAGGGACGGAACCCGAGGAATAATGTCACGGCTGTCCTCTGACCTCCATGTGCATGCATGAGTGCATCAGCACACGCACAGACATACACATATATACACAAAAATATATGGGATCTGACCAGCACATGTGTGTACACTAGCGTATGCAAAACATACGTATACATACAAAAGTACTAGGATAGGCATGGGCATATATACACACAAACTAAACAAATTGGGTGATATCTTCACACATTTTCCTTTATTCTTTACTCATTAATTTAAATATTCGTGTTTCTTTTTTAAAATATTTTATTTATTTATTGTGTATACAGTCTTCTGCCTGCATGTCAGTAGAGGGCACCAGATCTCATTCAAGGTGGTTGGGAGCCCCCATGTGGTTGCTGGGAATTGAACTCAGGACCTCTGGAAGAACAGTCAGTGCTCTTAACCGCTGAGCCATCTCTCCAGCCCTAATATTTGTGTTTCTATTGCACTTACTTGAACATTTCCAAAATTCCATCTTTTGTTATCGTTCAATAAACTGATTCAAAGCAACATCTTTTGTACAAATAAGGGTCTTTTAAAAGAGCAATTTTTCCATCTTCCTTCTTTATTTCTAGATACACTTTGCGTTTATCTGAGTGATGAAGAGCTATTTTGGCATCTTTTGTAGTTATTGTTCTGTGTCTACCCATCACTGCAAGTTGCTTTCTGCACTTGAAAGTTGTGTAAATGTTTCCTTCCACACATTATAGCCAGTGCCTATGACTTGTGTGAGTGCAAACTCCCATTTACACTGCATGTGTGATTACAGGCGCTATTTGGATGTCTTCTTATTTATTCTGAGAGAATCGTAATAATGTCTATCAGAAATTTTGTGAATTTGTGAAATTCATCTTCCATTGCCGTTGGTTTTTGTTACTAACAGGGTAATATCTTATTAATGTCACCAGAGAAATAAATCAGAATTAGAGCATAAAACATTTCCAAGGTATCTACTTCTTCAGTTTTAGACAGTTAATTGACCTGAGAAATGAGGCCCCCAGTTATTCAAATATTAAAAAGTAGCTAAAATGATAAACAGACAAAGAACCCATATAATGGCCACAGAATATATCCAAATGATTATAATTGACTTCCTCTGACAAGCAGCATCACAGGGACTGGGATATAAATATTTAAGATTCTCAGTTTCAGAGAAAAGCCTGAGATTCCAAGAGGAAGAGAGGCAGCCTAACCACTGAGTGTTTCCCCCAGCACCGCAGGGGAAGAGAGGCAGCCTAACCACTGAGTGTTTCCCCCCCAGAATCGCAGAGGAAGAGAGGCAGCCTAATCACTCAGTGCTCCTTCCAGCACCGCAGAGGAAGAGAGGCAGCCTAATCACTCAGTGCTCCCCCCCAGCACCGCAGGGGAAGAGAGGCAGCCTAACCACTGAGTGTTTCCCCCCCAGCACCGCAGGGGAAGAGAGGCAGCCTGGCCACTCGGTGCTCCCTTAAGCACCGCCTGCCTCCAGGCACTCCAGTGTCTCTAGTGTGCAGCCCGCACAGCTACTGTGAGCCCTTCATGCAGTGGGTTGAGACACTGTGTGGAGAAAGATGATTGAGGAGCTAGGGATCAAGACCCATGTGCTAAACACTCATGCTGAGCACCATACATAATTTGAAACGGTTATGACAAATACTTACTTGTCTTTCGTAAAAAGGTTCTTACAAACGTGTCATAGAAGAATCCGCCAATGAATAGCAAATAACATGAGATAAAAGTCAAATGTGAGGAACGTATGAATGTTATAAAATACAATAGTAAATGGATAAATACTAAACACACAATAATGAAAACCAAGTTTAAATGATGATTGGTAGGGTGTGCTGGTGCCTACGGTTTCAGGATGCATAGGCAGTAGAGGCAGGAAATCAGACACTTAAAGCCAGCATTGGACTTACAGTGAGACTCTGCCTCAACAAAGCTAAAGTAAAATAAAGTAAATAAAATTGCAATTGAATCCTATGGGGACATGGACTCATTAAAAGGTCTTGTCTTCTTCGTGCCAGCCTGAGCAACGCACGCTTCCCCTTGTGAATAAAAGACACCGTCAGCTCCTTCCTGAAGCTTTCTTCTGGAAACCTCAGAAAGAGGTATGCCGTTTGTGCTTGAGCTCACAGTCCAGTTTCAGAGCTGTATCCTAAGGGAACCAGAGCATAAGACAGAAGGAGTGCTTTACAGCTGATGACATCATGGTGTCATCCCCTACACCAGCACCTGGGGGCTGCAAGTTTGAGGCTAGCCAGAGCCACACAGGGTGCTTTGTCTCAACACACACACACACACACACACACACGCACACACACACACATACACACACGCACACACACATGCACGCACGCACGCACGCAAAAACAAAAAAAACCAAAAAACAAAAGCAAACATTTTGGTGTGACTGTTGTAGGGAAATATTAATTATGTAGCCAATCCAAATAGATTATATATATATAAATTGCTATTTAAATATCAATAATGATTTTTGAGGTGTGTTATTTTTTTGGAAATCAGTAATATTGTATTGCTTAGTTTGCTATGAGACAAGCTATGAAGTCCTTTATTGCCAATGCCCCATAATACCTCACTTTATTACGAATAGTTTTATCAGACATAGTAATGCAGACCTGTAACCCTAGTGCCAGAGAGGTAGAGGCAGGAAGATCTGGAACTCAAAATCATCTTACACTACATGACATGTGTGAAGACACTGTCTAAAAATAAATGTCAAATAAAAAGTTGAGTGAAAGTGTATATTGCAAAAAAAATAATTGCTACAGTAAAAGTACTGCTTCATGTGAAAAGTGAGGACCGCTACACACTTAACTTGCTAAAAATGAATTTATTATGCCTATAATTTAAAAACGATTAAATAATGGCACAACTATATAAAATGGGGTAATATGTACATTGTTAACATTTGGTTTTGGTATATAATTTGTACTATATTTACTGCCTTTCAATTGTAACAACCAGTATGTTTTTAAAGTTTGGTCATGCTTAACTCACTGGGCTACAAAACCAAAAATGCTGCGGTAATACTCATTTTAGTACATGTGCTGTCGAAGCAAGCACACTGCAGTAATACTAAATAATAAGGTTGACATAGAATATTTTTAGGAGCTCTATTTTGTTATTATACCTGAAAATATAATAGTAGCTCTCAGTGAGTCCGTGCTTCATATCACAAAAATATTGGCAGCCGAGAGATGGCTTATTTGGTGATTATGTAATAGCCAGGCATACTTGCTATGTTTCAAGGGACTGGACAGCTGAGACAGGGGATCCTCCCTTGGGGCCAGCTGCCTTGCTCAACTAGCTGAATTGTGAGGATGGGACTCTCCAAGGGACCCTTCTTCAATAAATAAAACGGAGAGTGGCTAAGGAAGACACCCAGTGTTAACTTTTGGCCTCTACATGTACATACACATAGGTGCGAGTACACTCATGCACGTATGTGCCCACATAGTTGTGTAAACGCGCACACACAAAAACTCTGAAGTGTGAGCATGTGATTGTGCGTGTTCATGTGGTTGAACATGTTAGGGGTGAGTGGGGGGGAACCAAGCACCTATAGACGTGTGCTTTTACTGGCCAGATGTGCATCTTGGATGTCATTCTTCAGGAACTGTCCATCTTGTTTCATTTATTTATTTCTTTTGATTGTTGTTGAGAAAGGTTTTTTTTTTCCTGGTCAGGAAGTCACCAGGGAGGCTACGCTGGCTAGGTAAGTTCAAGGGATCTGCCTGTCTCCACCTTCCAGAAGTGGAGTGTAGAGTAGGTTATACAGCACTGTGCTTAACTTATTTTTCAGACACAGGTAACAGGGATTAAACTGAAGTCTTCGTACTTGAACAGCAAGCATTGTCCTGACTGTGCCGTTTTTCCCAGCCCTTATATTAAAATTTTAATTATGAACTCAACCTGAGTTTACACTGAGATACAAAAAAATGTATGGAAGTTATTTAAAGAGTGTGTAGCCAACTTACAAATGGGTTTTAATTAAGCAATACAGTGCTTCTGATTTTGGCAGCGGAGTGTAAAGGAACTTGAAAGAAATTGCTGCTCCATCTACCAACAAAAGTCTGAACGCTCTAATATTAGCAGTTTTGGGGGGCAGGCTGTCAAGCCACTGTGACCAGAGAGAACACCACTTCTAGAAGTATAGAGGTGCTGAGGTTCACAATATGTGGAGGTCTGCTCAGTGGGGGCTCATGCTGTAGGGTGCCAGACCTGTCAGGGGCAACCTCTGCCACCTGAATCAATCAGGTCGGGGACCTCCACCGTGGTGAAGCCAAGAACTCACCTTTGCAACAGAAAGCAATGTGAGGCCAAGTCAGCAGATAGCTGGTAATGGTACATGTTGCAGACGTCAGTGGACGACGTGACTGTCTTAGGTAGGGTGTGAAGAGCCACCATGACCACAGAAACTCTTGTAAAGGAAAACATTTAACTGGGCCTAACTTAGCTTTAGGGGTTTAGTCCGTAATCGTCATGGCGAGAAACACATGGTAGCTCGCAGGTAGATACTGGTGCTGGAGAAGGAGCTGAGGGTTCTACAGCTTGGTGCGCAGGCAGCAGGAGGCAGCTGTGTGCCAGGCTGAGTACAGCTTGAGTGCAGGAGACCTCAAAGCTGGCCTCCCACAGTGACACACTTCCTCTGACAAGATACTCCAGCAAAACCACACCTCCTAGTGGTGCTACACCCTTCGGGGGCCATTTTCTTCCAAACCACCGCAGTGACCGAGTGTCCTAATGGTCACTTTGTGATGTTTACATAGCTCAGAGAGTGCCATGCACTGATGACACGGTTTCAGGCTCAAGTAAAACCACCAATGGGTTTACTTACTTGTATGAGGAATTTTCTTTCATCGTGGAAATCTAAGTTGCTTGCGAGGTAGCATGTTGAGGTTTAGAGATGAGAGGGGAGTAATAGGAATGGTCCAGCAGAGAGGACTCATAGTGTTTTGTCCCTAAGCAAGTACAGGGGTGCTGGTTAGGGAGATGTCACTTAGAGAAGGCGGTACTATCTGCAGAGGACCTTGACTGTGTTAGTTTTGATGATATCCTTGACTCTTAGGTATGGAGATGCCAACAGAGTCCTGGAGTGAAAGGCATCTTTCTCTTCACAGATTTTTTCTTTTCGTCTGGCATCAGAGTTATAAACTCTTGGAATGCTTCCATTATATTTGAAAAGAACTGCCGGGGGGACTAGCTTGAGGGGGAGAGAATCCTGAGGCATTCAGTCTTGGAAGATGGCCCACGTTTCTGGATTTCCCCCTCTGGAAGTGCCACACGGTTCTCAAGGGGGAGGTCTGAAGATTCCCTGGTTTTTAAGTAGGAAAATGGGGGAACTTGACTGTGATGATGAACACCTACAGCCTGGAACCAGGAGCTTTCTTTATGCAAAGATGATCCTTCAAAGAAGATATTTGCCCAGAACCTAGGAATAACTGCAGTCTGCCTGCCTCACAATAAGGAGTTAAAACAAAAATAAATAAAAAAGACAAGAAAAATGGGGAAAAAAAAGAACCCACGATTGGAGAAACAGCAGCAATTTTGAAGATTACATAAGTGGAGCCTGGGCCACAGGCCAGACTCCAGCGTTTCAACACTTCTGATCTGACCACTCACTCCAATGAAAGGTAGAACAGGGGGAGGTAAATCAAAAGGGTTTTGTTGGGTAGATGGAAAGTCTTGAGGGCTGCCATGAGCCTGAGGTTTAAACACAGGAGGAATGGGGGTTACGTGAAAGCTGCACATTCTGAAGCGGTCTTGGTCAGATTATTGTATTTGCGTTTTGGTTCCTTTCCATGTTCTGTTCGCTATTTGAGAAAGAAAGCCTGATCACTCGAGAAGATAATTCAAGTCCCTTGAGATGATCGTCCCTGCTTGGGGTAATCTGTCTACAAGGCACTGCTGACCCGAGATTCCCAAGTGGCAGCAGTCTTAGGACACTGGCTAGAGATATTCAGGAACATTTTGTAGTACTGGAAGTGGACATTGTACAGGTTGGAATTAAGGCACTTCAATTTCTCTTCTTTGTACATTTGAGATTGACTAACCATTAAGACTGCCAGTTTGTAGACAGAAAGTCCTTAGGTGGGTGACAAAGCTTAAAATTAGGTAAAAATATATGGTCCGTTTACTCCTCTAGTTTTAATGGATTTCCTGTGTGTGTACACACATGCCGTAGGATTATCTTTATTGTGTCATTCAGGAATGTAATATACTTTATTTTTGAGACAGGCCTCTCAATGGCCTGGAACCGCTAGGCTGGCAGCCCAAGACACCCCAGGAGTCTATCTATGTCTACTACGCAGCTCTGGGATTACAAGAAGCACTCACAGCCTTGACTTTGTGCTCTGTTTTTATCTAACTTGGTTTCTGGGGATCAAACTTAATTCCTCGTGCTTGCAAGACAAGCGGTTCACTGACTCAACCATTTCCCCAGCCCAGTAATTTCCTTCCCGTACCCTGCACAGGGTTAGGGAAGAAAGAGTGCTGATGTTGCTAAACTCTTCACACACTGTGGTCCTGATCCAGAAGTGCTGAGAGAGCTGGATGCTCGAATGGAGAGATAGCCTCACTCTTGGCAGAGTTAAACAGGTGATCGGCCTACAGGTAAGCAGACAGGCACACACCAAATGAAGCCAGGTGTCTGGAAAGATTGAATGTTCACATTTAGAAGTAGGAAATCGGACCCATGTCTATCACCCTGCACACATAATAACCACCAAGTTGATGAAGTACACAAGTGGGAAATGTGGAATGCTAGAACTTCTAAAAGAAGAGACGGGCCTATGGACAAAACAGGCGTAGGAAAGGACTTTCTGCACAGGATTCCATTCACCTCAGGAGTGAAGACCAACAGCTGACAAAGGAGACCTCACAGAATTCAAATGCCTTCTGAACGGCTAAGGGAATAATCAACCCGAACGAGGAGAAGGCCGCAGAGTGGGAGAACATTTTTGCCAGCTGTACATCCAACAGAGGATTAATTTCCGTAGTATACAAGCAACTAAAATGCAATAAAATAAACCCAAAAGTTTGGCTAAGGATCTGAACTTTGGGTTACCATAGGAAGAAATGAAGCCAGCTGACGGTATCTTAAAGGGTTCATTGTTCTCAGCGATTAGAGAAAGGCAAATTAAGAATACTTTGAGATTTCAGCCCAAATGACTAAGATCAAGAAGCCAACAGGCAAAAAATAGGGGGAGAGGATGCAGGGAAAGGGGAACCCTTGTTCACAATTGGTGGCATCGCAAACTGGCACAAATGAGATCTAGTGTATGATCCAGCTATGGCACTACTTGGCACCCGCCCAAAGGACTCAGTTTCCCTACTGTAGAGGTTCTTGCCTGTTCACCATCATCGCTGCTCTGTCCACGGTACCTAGGGAAAGGAAGCAGCCTACGTGTCTATCAACCGATGAGTAGATAATGAAACTGTGGAACATATGCACAATGGAACTCTTCTCCGAAGTAAGGGGAGGCGAAATATTCAGGCAGTAAATGAAACCTAGGCAGCCTGAGACAGAAACACAATGCTGCATGCTTGTGGATCCGAGCTCCAAATCCTCAGTCTTGAGTACAAAACCCGAAGGCACCACAGAAGACGGGAGAGTAGATGTTAAGAGAAGCTTTTTCTTTTGCTAGCCGCTTTGGTTATCCCCCGCCAGTCGCCTGGGCTCTGCCGCGCCAGCCTGGTTCTAGATCCGCATGAGTCCCAAATAAACACACAGGAGGCTATATTCATTATGAAGCTGTTGGCCTTGCTTGTCTCTTACTGGCTAGCTCTGCCTTAAGTAATTACCCCATAATTGTTAATCTAAGTATGTTTCTTACCGGAGAATAGTTCCCGGTGTCCTACTCCCATGGCGTCACATGTTGACTCTCTTGTGTTTCTCCTACCCAGAATCCTCCTGGATTCCTAGCCCCACCTATCTAGATTCCTATTGGCCAGACAGTGCTTTATTAGCATAAGACTTCCCCAACATCTCCTCTTTTCTGTTTAAACAAAAAGAAAGGTCTTAACTTTAACACAGTCAAATTGTATATAACAGAACAGTTATCAAGTAAGAACATAGTTACAATATTTTAGCAAGATTTAAAGAAAATATCATCCATCCCATCCTTGTGAGTCCAAAGTTCTATATGTAACTTATCTTTTATCATAACTAAGGAAAACTATAACTATCTGTCTTCAACTCCATCAAAGACCACAGAAGGATAATATATAAACACTAGGATTGACAGAGATATCTTACTGCCTGGACAGTCACCCGAAGTTCCTCTGTAACGTTGGGGCATCCATCTTCAGCCCATAGGCCACAATGTATCTGGAACACTTCTCAGCAAAGCAGGAAATTTCAAACTGTCCATCTGCATCAGCAGTCTGTCAGTCATTTTTCTGTGTCCTGCAGAAAGTCCCGTAGACTCTTTCATGCAGCAGGAACCCTGTAAGACTTAGTTCAGCAGTCACATCCCTATGGGTCCTGCATGTCCAGATTATACAACAATAGTCAAACAGTCTAGGCAAGAGCAGTTTCTTGCCCAAATGGCTAATCTTGCCATGTTGAAAGCAAACTCCATAACAAGTTTCTTCGATGCCCATCTTCCTCTCAGACATAATTGGTGCTGCCAGGAGCAGACAATTCTCATTGTCAAAAAAAAACCTTAGACCATTTTAAATGCCATGTTCTGAAGGTCTTTGAGAGGCTTGAAGACTGTCTATCTGTCTCAAATATATTTCTGTATATCTAGAAAACCTAACTTATGTAACTAGAAATTCTATTATAAGTAACTATCTATAGTCTGTATTCAATTATGCATTACGTTGTAAAAGATCAGTATAAGCACAATACTTAATCAAGAGGAGAAATATAAGCATCACAAAATTGACTTTGAATTTGTATCAATAAATGAAAAACAATACCCATAACATAATTCCCCTTTTTTACCATTAAAAAGATTGGCTATGATCACTAGCCAATTATAAACAATCCCATTTAGATGAAAACAAAGATTTATAAACAAGATGGGAATTGGGACGTCGCTCATTCCAAACTGCTTCCTGCTGGAAGGGGGCGCTGTTCATACCATGGGGATCATGACAAAACTCAGAAACCTGTATCAGTCCGTATTTTCGGGGCCTGTAAAACTGCATCATCTTAGCTGTTTCAATTGTTGGAACATCTGGTCCACTGCTTCTGGGGGTCTTGGTTCGTCAAACCACAGAAGTCTGGAAGAAATCCTCAGCTTTTTATGTTCTGTGGAAACATAAGCAAAAACTCCTTTTCCGAGTAACATATCCTTATACTTAAATTTTGAAGTCAAGGCATTTTCAAAAGATAGAAGTTGGATTAATTCAGCAGCATTTATAATCAAGTGTACTTTAGCAGCTGTTCCTTCCTGAGCAAGCAAAAAACTGAAAAACACAATAGCGTACAGTATCCAGACTCTCTGTGTGTTTTCCATCTTTACGTGGCTTATTTATTTATCTATTATTACTTTATTTCTTTCACTTTTATTTATTTTTCTCTGAGACAGGGTTTCTCTTTGGAAACCTGCCTGCCTCTGCCTCTGGAGCAATCCTACCGGCGTGCGCCACCACAACGCCGGCTTTTGTATTTATTTACCACTTTGTCGTTTCAGTTTCTCTCTCAATCTCACATATATTTTTAAACACACTGTAAACCTTTAGAAGTTTTTCTTCATCCAAGTCTGACTTTACTGTAAATCTTTATGTTTTTCTGGCCACGTGTCTTATCTGTAAAACCGCGGCTGTTTTAAACTGCCGGTGTTTTTTTTTTTTTTTTTTTCCGTCAAGATGGCGGGCGTAAGCATGACTCCAGCTTACCGCCTCAGTCCATGCTGACCTCCAGCAAAAGCTGCCACTTCCAGCTGTACGTACACACCTTTCAATCGTTAGCAGAGTCTTTTAAAACAACCTTGCTGTTTTTTTTTTTGTTTGTTTGTTTTTTGTTTTTTATGCCGAGTCAGGAAGACTCCGGTAAGCGAGCCATGTGAATCTCGGCTTGTCGCTAACAAAACAGAGCACACCTGAGAAAATGCTGCTACCAAAAATCTGTGCTTCTCTCCGTTCTTCTGTTTCTAAAATTCCTTTAAACCTTTTGTTGTTTTGCGTGGAAATTCAATCCCACTCCTGATCACCATTATGTTAAGAGAAGCTTTTTCTTTTGCTAGCCGCTTTGGTTATCCCCCGCCAGTCGCCTGGGCTCTGCCGCGCCAGCCTGGTTCTAGATCCGCATGAGTCCCAAATAAACACACAGGAGGCTATATTCATTATGAAGCTGTTGGCCTTGCTTGTCTCTTACTGGCTAGCTCTGCCTTAAGTAATTACCCCATAATTGTTAATCTAAGTATGTTTCTTACCGGAGAATAGTTCCCGGTGTCCTACTCCCATGGCGTCACATGTTGACTCTCTTGTGTTTCTCCTACCCAGAATCCTCCTGGATTCCTAGCCCCACCTATCTAGATTCCTATTGGCCAGACAGTGCTTTATTAGCATAAGACTTCCCCAACAAGTAGAGAAGGTCTGTGTTGGGAGAGTGAGACAGGAGCATAGTGGAGCTCAGTTGTTATAAAGGGGAAAATCAGGCGGGGCTTAGCTGGGGAAGGAGATGGAAGGAGAAGGGATAAACAACACTGAGGATATTTGAAAAGGCCATAGTGGAACACACCATTTTATACTGTTTACTAAAACACACAGTATATACTTGCATAAATATATTTTAAATGATATTATATCACATGACGCACCAGTGTTCCCCTCCCCCAATACCATAGTATTTAACAACAACACAATACCTGGTGCCAAGCGCGGAGGGGATTCCACCAAGTTGTTGATTGGGGGTATCCTAGAGACCCCCAGATCGGTATAGGGTATTGTCTTGATTGCCTTCCAGAAATTTAAAGTAACACCCTGTTGCTGAAGACATCACACATTTCAAACACAGAACTTAAGAGTAATAAAGCCAGTACCAACTTGGAAGTCTGTTTCTTGATACCAAGTCTCATGACACTCAGAAGGTGTTAAGCAAGCTGGCAAAAGAGAAAAGCAATCAGTAGTCTTACCCAACTGTAAAGCCTGTGAGCTACAACAATGCCTGCCATGGCAAGATATCCTCAAGGGTGCAATAGTAGCACGTTTCGCTTGGGGCCAGCCAACAGCTGTCTTAATGGAACCTAAGACCAACTCAGTAGGAGGGAATTCATTTCTGGCACAGTAAACTTTGCCAAGTGGCCATGGCTGGGGAGGTCCCATCCCTAGAGGAGAACCTGCTACTGCCATTTTCCCAAACCAACGCGTGGTGGTTTGAATAGGTATGGCCCCCATAGACTCACGTGTTTGAATGATTAACCCATAGATAGTGGCACAAGTAGGATGTGTGCCCACGTTGGAGTAGGTGTAATCTTGTGTCACTGTGGAGGTAGTCTTTGAGTTCTTGTGTACATTCAAGGCATACCCAGTGTGACAGTTCACTTCCTGCCGGCTGTAGGTCAGGGTGTAGAACCCTGAGCTCTTTCTCCAACACCATGTCTGCCTACATGTTGCCATGCTTTTTTGTCATGATGATAATGGACTAAACCTCTAAAACTACAAGCCACCTCCAATTGTGTTTTCCTTTCTAAGAGTTACCATGGTCGCAGTGTCTCCTCACAGCAATAGAAACCCTAAGACACAATGTAATTTCTAACTGTATTCTAAATACTTTTCCTATATTCACAGATAAAAACATCTCCTACCCTTCACTGAAGACGCTTTTTTTCCTGAGGCAGATGTAGGGTACTGTGAACAGAGGTTCACAATTGTTCCAATATATATATATAAAATAAATGAAAGCAGCAGTCCCTAGTTTTATCCTGTCTTTAGTTTCCCCAGGGTAAGCATCTTTGTTTATCAGCAAAAACAAGTGTGTTTTTGTTCCTCTGGGTTTGCTTTTAAAAAAATCAGTTTCTAAGTAGCTGTTGTAATCACATGATCTTTCTTTAATGAAATTATCTATAGAGGCATTATCAATGAACTTCTTAGACACTTAACTCTTAATGACTTGCAAAAAGCTGCTCCTTTGCCAAAAATCCTTTACTCAACTCATTGGAGGATGAGGCCAGAAGAGCCAGGAAGGAAGAGAAGAGGGAGGGAAAATGAAACCTATGGGTCTAAACGTTGTCACGGTTTTTTGAGAGGCCATTGGCTGTAGAAGACCAGCATCTCTGCCTAAAAAATCTGGGCCAACATTTTTGGGGAACACTGGTGTTTGCTAAGTTCTCACACTTAGGATTCAAGTGTAGAAAAAGCATTTTATTAGGTCTGTGACTAATATGGAGTGCACACAGCAGTTCAGCAGCCTATGAGAATAGATTCTGGTGCTGGTAGGTCCCAGAAAAGTGTATAGCTCACATATTTCATTATTAGGTTTTTAATTACATACAAGAAACAAATAAATAGCATAACGGTGGATATCCTTGCCAACTTGAGCAGAAGTGCACCACCCACTCTGCACACTGATGAGGGAATCTGTGGCCTCAGGTTTGGTCATCAAGTGGTCTGCCTCTGAGCTACACACCAAGCTCGAGGAACTCTCCTTGCTTACCAGACTGAACCAGACTTAGATACTGAGAATAAAAAATACATGTACTGCGGAAACTATTGTTTTGTATAAAATGAAACGTAATAGTCTTTCCTTATTATTCTGAACGTTTGTGACTCAGGTTTTGGTTATACCATCTTAGCTGGAAGCAAACTGCAACTTACGTTGCAGCATATAAAGAAACAAGGAGTTAAAAAGTGGATTCAGGAGTAGACAGATGTCTGATAATGCAGTAACTGTTTCATAAAGTGGTAACTGTAACTATGCAGCCTAGGTCTTGGTAAATGAGGTAATTCACTATAAAAATGCTCCCAGGGGCTGGTGATATGGCTCGTAGGTGAAGCACTTGCTGTACAGGCAAGAGGACATGAGTTCCTTCGAGGCATTATGGTACAGACATATGACAGCGGAGTTGGCAGAAGGATGAAGGTATATCCAGGGTACTCACTGGATACCCAGTCTATTTTGGACAGCAAGCTCTAGGTTCAGTGAGAGACCTCAAAAGCGAGAAGAAGCGCTACAAAAACAATCAACATTGACCTCTGGCTTCTGCATATATTAGCATATGAATAAGCACGAGCGCATGTGTGTGTGCGCGCGCACACACACACACACACACACACACACACACACAGGAAAATTATGAGTACTTTAAGATGTAAATAATATTGAAGGAAGAAAAGTCAACATTAAGTAAAATAAATGACCAAGGGGGTGGGATTCAAAAAAGGAAATGCGTAGTCTACTAAACTGAGAAATTCTGTGGTTACATTAAAATTCAGAATCTAAATGTGTGAATTCAGAGTTGTTGTCCTGGAGATTAAACTCAGAAAATCAATCCAAAGTCGGTCCGGAGAGAAAATGAAATAAAACCATGACAATTTCATAGCCACAAAACTACAAAACTATTAATGTAAGACCTTATATCCCAGGTAATATCCTAAAAGAGAACAGAGGGCCAAAAGGTTGATACTGACATAAACTATATGTTTTCTACTATATACTTTAAGCATGGTATCTCAGACTAAATACTCACAGAATCAAGAACAAATCAAGGCAAATCATACCCAGACTGTCCATGGGAGTCAGGCACAGCACCAGCTCCAAGGAAAATACGTTTTTAAACTTAGTCAGTTTTGCCTTTTAGAGACATGGAGAGAAATTGTATTCAGCAGATATTCTATATGGTGATGCTGCAACGATAAACGGCACACTTGTTGAGGATATAGGTAACTGTTTATTGTAGAAGTTACAAGCTAAAACGGGCAACCCAGATGAGTCAAGTCTTTTGCTACCAAACCGAAAGCTGAAAATAGATCCAGCGCTGTTCAGTCTTTTATTCCTTCCTCCGTATACGCCCCCTAGCCACGCCCAAAAGTGGGCCTGGCTAGTGGTGTAGTTCTGCCGCCCTGTCTCTAGTCATGCCCAAAGTGGGTATGGTTAGCGGCGCACACCTGGAGTGAAACCGATTTGGTAACTGAAATAATGGCTTACTTAGTGTTCTTGAATTCTCTTTGCTAGAACCCTACTGAAAATCTTTGCATCTGTGTTCATTTTCTTTTCGGTTGCTGTGTGCTTCTCAGGCTAACGCTGGATTTATGGGATGAGAACACCACCATTTCTGCCATATGGGGCAGTGTGAGGAATATTGACATTAGGTCCGTGACAGGTGTGTTAACATTTGGCAGCTGATGAATACGGTTCTGGGCTCTTCTTTATTGGGAAGTTTTTAAAAACTATGGTTTCAATCTTGACAGCTAGAGGTATGTTTGCTTATATCTTCCTGATTTATTTTTGGTAGGTCATATGTGTGTGGGAACTTAGCCGGTTAACCTGTATTTTCCAGTTGTTTTGATACACATTTTCTAAGTATTGCAATGTTTTTCGGGATTCTATTGTAATCTGTAGTGACTTCCTCCTTTTCACCCCTTGTTTGGTTAATCTGAGTCTTCTCTTTTTTGAATTTGGTTAGTTTGTTTAGGTGTATTTCAATCAGTACTTTGTTTGACTGATTTTCTATATTAAACATCTTCATTTCATTAACCCTGGATCCAGTCACTGTTGTTTCTTTCGTGTTTGAGCTGTTCTTTTTTCCTGAGGGTTGTCATCAGGTATTTGGTAAGATCCCTCTGATGTTTTAAAATGTAAACACTCACGTATGCAAACTTACTCCTTTAAAGTGGAGCTTGAAGGTTTTGACGCTTGGTTCTTTTATTTTCATCTGATTCTAACAATTTGCAATCCCCCCACTAATGACCCACACATAGGCTCCTATATGTGAATACTTGGCCCTCAGCTAGTGGAACTGTTTAGAAGGATTAAGAGGTGTGGTCTTGTTGGAAGAGGTGTGTCATTTGGGGTGGCTTTTGAATTTCAAAAGCCAAGGCCAGACCACTTGCCCCCCTTCCCTCTCCCTGGGCTTTGTGGATCAAATGTAAACTCTTAGTTCTGAAGCTACTGGTCATGATGGTCGTAGACTAACCCTCTGAAACTGTAAGAAAGCTCTCAATTAAACACTTTCTTTTATGCGTTGCATTGATGATGGTGTCTCTTCACAGCAATAGAAAAGTAATGAATACAACATTCAAATGTTTCTCCCAGAGTGTGGTTTGTTCAGTTTTTGTAGTTTTTCTTGCTATTGGCTTGTAGTTTTCTTACTGTATGATCTGATAAGATATAATAAATTACCTTAACTCTTTTGAATTTGCTAAGAATTTATTTATGGCCTGGAAAGTGTTCTATTTTTATAGAAGATTCTGCAGGATTCTGAACCAGCCGACCTGTTCGAACATGCCTGAAAGTGGGAGTGAGGAGTGGGAAAAAGAGACAAGAGACAGAAGATTGAGTTGGGAGGGCACTTGGTGAACACGCAGACACCCCAAGTTTACAGTTCATGCTTCTTGCATACCAAGCAAAAGGGGAGGACAAACGTCTTCCTTATCATGATACAAGGAACAATCTTAATTACCTCCTTAATACTCAAATCATCCAGTAACCATGCTCTAAGTCAAACATCCTGTAATTTTGTCTTGAGGATCAACACATCCAGTAGGCACGCATTAAGCCAAACATCCTGTTGTTTGTTTAGCCTTGAGAATAGGTTTGAACTCTCTGACCTTAAGTCAAGATATAATGGAGTCAATAACAGTGGGCCCCGACATATAGGCTGCTGAGAAAACATATGTTGTATCTAAAGGAAGGTGTATTCAGTAGGTATCTATTGAGGACATTTAATCTGCTTTATAGTTATCTCTGAAAGTTCTTTGGTTTTCGGTTTCATTGACCTGTATAGATATAATAGGAGATTCTGAAATCATCTACTTTAATTGCACCAGGACCTGTTTGTTCTTTTGTATCTATTTGCTTTTGTTTCATAAAACCGGTAGCTCAACATTAGCAACATGTGTATTTACTATTCGTACTATTTACTATTCCTACATCTCCTTGACGAATACTTCCCTTGATTAATGTATGGTATCCTTATTTATCTCTTCTAATTTTTAATTAAAGTCATCTGCTTTCTCAGATACTAGGATGGCTATACCAACTTGCATTTAACTTCTGTTGGCTTGGTAGACTGTTTTTCATCCTTTGACCCTCAACCTGTGGTGACTTTAGCAGTAAGGTGTGTTTCTCAGAGACAACAGACAATTTATTTTCAATCCAGTCAGTCAGTCAGCCAGCCGTTCAGTCTTCATCTCTTTATTGGTGAGCTGAGGCCATTTGCGTTTAAGATTGCTGTTAAGATATTTTTCATTCTTGTTATTTGGGGTTGTTTTTCAGTGTGAGAGATTGTGTTCTTCTGCTTCTCATGTATTGATAATCAGGGCTTTTCTGGTTTGCTATGTGGACTACAATGGATGCCTTTCTAGTTTTCCTTTGTTCGTGCTGTCCTTTCCTAAAATTCATTTATTCCTGATCTGATCTCGTTAAGACTGGCTTCTCCCTCCTTTGTGTACATTGTTTCTTTAAACACGGGCAATGCTGACTTGGTAGTCATCCGTTGCCTTAGTTCATGCTTCCTTGAAGTACCATTGTCTCTATAACAACTTTAAAAATGGATCTATCAACCCTCATTGGAAGCTATTTGTTTTTAGGATTTGAAATACATTCTGCTTTTAAGGTTATTAGCAAGAGATATGTTATTCTGTTTTTCTGACTTTGTAGGTAATTGGAATTTTTCTTAGAGCTTTTATTGTTACTTCTTTTAACATTTACCTATGGGTGGGTAAGTTCTTGGAGGGCAGAGCTCAAGTTACAGAAGTCTGTTCTCTTTCTGCTGTGAGGGTTCTAGAGATTAAACTCAGGTGTCAGAATTGGAAGCAAGAGTTTCTACCTGATGAGCCGTGTTGACATCTCTCCTTACAGCCTGTAGTACAGTTTCTTTGCTTTTTATGTTTGAAGTCTTAACTATAATGGCTAACTGGTAGATTCTTCATCTACATTTTGGATTCCAAGTGCCTCTTGCATTTTAATGCTAATTTATTTCTCTAGATTACGGGAATTTCTGCCCCTGTTTCATTGAATAGATTCTCTTTGCCTTTTCTTACATAGATTCTTGGCTTCAGTGTCTTAATTATAGTTATAGTTACATTCATTCATTTTCTGCCTCTCTTGGTGTTTGATTGGCATGTTGTCCTTCATCTTTGTGTTTTTTCTTCTGCTTACTCAAGTCTATTGGTGACATTCAGATTTTCTTAATTGGTTCATTGAGCTTTTCATTTCTAACACATGTTTTCTTCTTTTTAAAATCTGGGTTGCCTTCCGAAGTTTCTCTCACATGTTGCTATTTCAGTGATCTTACTTATTTTCTCATCTGCTTTGCTGACTTTTCTCTCTTGTTGACTTTCTGTTCCTGATCCAGGGTTGAATTCATCTACTATGGTTTTTTTTTAGGTTGCTGATTCTTTTTTACTAGACAACCTTTGAAATCTTCCTCTGTTGCTTTTATGTTTTCGGTATGTGTGAGTTTGGTAACTGAGGAATCATCATGGGGACTCACCCTTCCTTGATTTTTCACACCTCATGATTCTGTTTGTTGATTTTCCCCATCTGCTGGTCTGGATGGATCTTACTATCGAGTAGCCTATTCTTGGAGGATCTGTCCCAAGTACAGCTCAGTGAGGAGAGAACAAATTGTTTTCTCATGGGCATTGCTGCCTGACATCCAGTCTGCAGCCTGCACAGGGCTTCTGCAGAGTGGATAATCTGTTAATTTGTCCCCAGGACACCTGGAAAGATGCTTGAGAGAGAAATCATAAAAGCATCCGTGGGGATGAAACAGATTTCCATGAATCCGAGAAAATTCTAAGTAAGATAGGGCTAAAGAAATCCAAGGAAGGACTCAGTGAAAGATCAGTAACAGCTCCATCAGTTTTGTAAAAGCAAGGATGAGGCCTGAGCTTCTGCCGTCAAACTGCCAGGAGGAACTATTCACTGACTGCGAAAGTCTGCTTGCATTCTGTGGTAAAAGAAAATTAACACCATTTCCAAATTTATAAAAACTGATGAGTTTTTAGTAAGTCTCAGCAAAAAAGAAAATAAGTGAGAGATCTTTTGAGAAGAGTAAAAATTCAGAAGGACAGCTCAGTGTAGCTGCTAAATGCCCCTCTAACTTCCTAATTATGCTCTGTGAAAGAAGTAATCATGAAAGTTATATTGACAGATTCACATAAATTAAAACAGAGTGATATAGTATGGACAGTTATGGTTTATTTCTGGAGTGTGCGAGTGATCTAATATTAGCAAATGTATTAATGGAACTAAGAGTTAAACATGGAAGATTAAATACAGGCATTTATCTTTCCTCTTTATTGTCTTCTTTTAATAGCTCAAATGACAGAAACATTTTTAAAATATTGTACAGAAAGACTAAGGGTAAGGAATAAATGCATTATTTAAGGAGGAGCAAATGTGTGATTTTTCCATTCTTTATTTAAATATTTTATTATTCATGTAAGCATATAATATGTGTTTCAATAAATCTATCCCCATTCCGTCCACTGTAATTTCTCTTGCATCCCAACCACCACCATTCCATTCTAACTTCATGCCTTCTTCCTTTATTGTTTTTAAATCACTGTAGCTACTTAGAAAATCCCTGAATGTACGTGGGCCATATACCTGACCATGGGTTGCCTCTTAGAGGACCCATCGCTAGAGAAAAATGACTGACCCTCTCCAAGGAGCCATCGGGCACCAGTAGCTCCTCAGTTCATGGTGGATTTCATGACCTATCCATGCTGGGACTTTGTGTGGCTTGCATTTGTGTAGGTCTTGTCCGTGAAGTCCTAGGTGCCCTAAGTTCCTGTGGGCAATGGCACTGTCATGTGCAGAAAACGCTATTTCACAGCAGACACCCACTCCCTTTGGCTCTTCAAATCATTTCCCCCCTCTCCTCCCAGATGATATCTAAGCTTTGGTGGGGTGGGAATGTAATGTGCATGTACCGTTAAGAGTTGAGCGCCCCCGAAGTCTCTTATTCTCTGCACACTGACCGCTTGTGGGTTTCTGTATTCATCACCGCCTGCTGTAAAAAGAAGCTACTCTGATGTGAGTCAGGAGACTCCATAACTTATGGGTATGGTGTGCTCTTTGTTACTGTATCCATTTAGCGGAAGAGTAACACTGGGATCTCCCCCTAGGACCTTTGACCTAGTCAGCTATGGGTTTCTAGTTCCGCTGTTCATACTGGGAGTGTGTTTTCATCTTGTGGAGAAGGCTTCAAAGCATTGTGTTATTCTTATAGGATTTGTGCCACCCCTGTAGCAGTTAGCATATCTTTCCAGACCAGTCCATTATCTTAGCTCCCAGTGTTACAGCTAGGGAAAATGGTTCATGACCTTTCTTACCTGGAAGTGTGTTCAGAAACTTCCAGCGCTACGAAAGCTTGGATGAAGCTCCCTGCTACGTATCCGTTGATTTCCTCATTTCCACGCGTCTCTTCTGTGGAGCTGGGCTGAGTCCCTGTCTTGAGTCCACAGTTTCTTTCTAAGCCCTGCAATATGAGGAACCCCCTCAAACTCCCCAAGCTGACTTAGCATAAGTTCACGACTCTTCTGCATCTGGAATCGGCAGCTTCTGCTGGAGCTTCTTTGTACACGTGGGCCAACTTGGGGTCATGTCTGGTCCCACCATGGGTTCCCAGATTGGGCAGACGTCACTGAGAGCGGTGGGACTTCCCACGTGACCATCCTGTTTCCTACTTTCAGCCGAAGGTAAGAGGGACAGGTTCATGCATGCAAGCAAGTGGCACTACAGATGACACTACACATTTTCCAGCAAATGACATGAGGCCCATAATTCATAAATGCACTTTGGGGAGCTTCCTGGGAATTCCTTTTTGTCACATGTATAAAAGTCAGAAACTAGGCACTATTACTTTTACGTGGTGGAAACGTGTGTATGTGGGGGGGGGGGTTGGGGTTGGATGGGGGAATGTGACAACAGAGGCCTGCTTTCCTGGCCAAAACAATAAGAAAGAGGCCGGATAACAACACCAACGGTTTGGTCAACAGCACCTGTGGTGTGGTTTCACCTCGCATGTAAAGGGGAAGCATTGTCTTACAGGAACAACATAATAAGACTCAGGATAAAAGGAAAAGAAGATGATAATACATTACAGATTAGAAAGCTTCAAAGTCATTTCTTGAGACAAAGAAATGTCTCAAGAAAGCACAGCAAACAAATGCATTTTTTTGAGGAGTAAGAATTTTCGTTAACACGAATAAATCATACAATCTAGTGGGTTTCGTGGGATATTTCCCTCCTGTCTTCCCCTATCTCCAGTCTCCCTGGTCCCCTTTCCATACATACTGCTTCAAAAATGCATGCATTCTCTTTGTACCAGCGATCACTCCAGTTTATTATACGTGTTACCCAAGGAAGCACTAAAATACTGTGCACGGTTTAGAAATTTTTAATTGTGTATCCATAGGTACATAGCAGAATACATCATGGTTTACTTTGAGTGTCTGAAGGAGATGACACTAAAGTTTCAAAATAAACTCTTGAGAGCTGAGGTTCCAGCCCAAAATTTCCCCCCCTCACACCCAGACCTTCTGCTCTGTCTTCTTAGAGATGTATCTCCTCGATTTTTTATTTCTTTTCTTTTTTTCAAGGTGTCTGCAAAATAATTCTCACCAGTAATGCATGTGAGTCCTCGTTGTTAATGGCCCCTTGCAAGCCAATGGCACAGCCATTTAAAAAATTAATTTTTCTTTTATTGGAAATTGATTTTTGTATCATATAACGTACTCTGATTACAGTCTCCACCCCAATCCTTGTAGCTCCTCCCTCCTTTCCCCTCCCATCCAGATACATACCCTTTCAGTTTCTCATTAGAAAACAAGCAGGCATCTTAGGAACAGTAATAAAATAATAAAATAAAATAAGTAAAAGCCAAGCAAATTGTAACGTAATAAAACAACCAAATAAGAAAAAAGAGCAAAGGAAAAAGCAGAAGAAACACATATAGACACAGAGACATATATGTATGAATACACAGAATTCCATAAAAATCCCAACTGGAAGCCGTAATATAAAAACAAAGCATCTGCAAGGTTAAAAAAAAGTGTCCAGAAATTATGAGACAAAGACCTTCCAACGATGCCATTGAATTTGTTTTGTGCTGGCCTTCTCTTGTTTTTTTTTTCTTAACGTATTTGCTCCAATATCAGAACAAAGTGATTACTGTTCAAAACTCAGACATTGTGGAATTTCAGCACAGTAACCTGAGAATACCTTTCTTCATATATGACTTATGTGGTCGCAAAAAACTGTATTAGATACGCATTGTAATTCCTAGTTGGTTCTGACTTGAGATGCTATGCACAACTTAAATAAGATCAGAAATTTCTGAACCAATGCTGACTTAGAAAACAAAAGAGGTTCCTGGAGAGAGTGGCTTCTAAAAAGGAAAGATTAAGTGTCAGCAAGAAGGCCTGGGCAACCTATGGGGCCCTGAGCTGTGGATCAGTGTCTATCCCTGGTATACAAACTGTCTTCGTGTGCCTATAGCACAACGAGGGATGCTCTCTCAGCCTGGACTCTCAGGGGAGTGCCTGGACCCTACCCAGAGTAAAATGACAGACTCTAGATATCCCCTATGTGGAAGGATTTGGCAATAGGGTGGGAGGGTGGGGGGGGAAGGGGAGTGTGGGAGGAGGGGAGGGAGAGGGAACTGGGATTGACATGTAAAACAAGCTATTTAAAATTAAAATTAAAAAATGATAAAAAAAGAAAAGAAAAAAAAAGATTTAAGGCTAAGTGAGAATGTTTGTTCCAGAAACACGTGGAGTGTAAAAGCTGGAATTAAGAAATCTGGACATGCTCTTTATAGAAAGGAATAATAAAAGCAATTTAAAGAATGTAAATTTTAGCTAAAGGGAAACTTACATAAAATGTTTGAGGAATACTTTGGAGCATAGGACTTATAAACCTGCCTAAGGACAGACAAAATAAAACAAATGCATTTTAAAAACATTTGAATCATATGTTCAATAACTTTTTTCAAATTATATTAACTTCGATAGTGTAAAGACATTGAAAAAAATCAGAATCCAAATACTCACGAGACATGCACAACTGCTCTAATAGTGATACCAACCAATAACTGAAATACACTAATAACATTTTCTGGTTCTACCACAAAAATATGGAAGGGAAGTACAACAAAGTAGGGGGAAAGAAAAAGCAAAATTTAGAGATGTTAATTCAGATCATCAATACAGCTGAGGCTAAGCATGACCGAATCTCCATGTTTAACCTAGCCTCCAACAAAGCCACCAAAGTAAACACATCCCGGGGGATAAGACGCTGCCCCCCCCACACGTGTGATGCAGCGAAGGAAAGGATTGTTATCATGAGAAAGCACAGGGCTCACTTACAGAACGAATGATGGACTAGCTGGAAACGGGAGGAACAGAAAGCCGAGTGCCCAAGAGGAATAAGCCTTACAGCTCCAGCTCCAGGCTTACCCAGAGGTTGAAGAAGGAAGGGTCCTCATCAGAGAGCAGCGAGAAGGGGCTGCTCGTCAGGAAGATCCTCTGATGGAAACGGAAGAGGTGCCAAGCCAACCGTTCCTCAAGTATCGAGAGAGAAACCCGAGGAACGCAAAAAAAGCGGGCAGCAAAACTCGCTCAAGTGTTTGTAACCCCCTCAACGACTGATTTCAAAAACAACTGAAATGTGCAGATGAACAGTTCAAAAGTTCCCCGTGGAGGCGTGGAGTAACAATCAGGAGCTTCAGAGATCGGGCGAACAAGTGACATAGATAAGAAAATGGGTGAGAGCCTGGCGGTGGTGGCGCTCGCCTTTAATCCCAGCACTCGGGAGGCAGAGGCAGGCAGATCTCTGTGAGTTCGAGGCTGGGCTGTACCGACAGCCTCCAAAACAATACAGAGAAACCCTGTCTCATAAAAACAAAGAAAAAGAAAAGAAAAGAAAAGAAAAGAAAATGGGTGAGAAAGTCGGCCAAGAATTTATATTTGAAAAAGAAAATAAATTAGAAATGTCAGAAGTAAAATTCAAATAAGAACACAGTGAAACACATCGCCATTCACTAGACCAGGCAAAAGAAAATAGATACTGGGATAGAGAGCAAAATTAAAAAAAACACACTGCATTCTAATATCAATAAAGAAAATAAATGAGCATTATGACAACTTTCAAGACCATCATGATCTGATCAAGGATATAAACATTTGTGGGGTAGCCAGGGTGTGGTGGATACAGTTGTGATCTCAGCTCCTCGGATGACTGTGGTAGCAGGATATCAAGTTTGTGGTCAATCCTAGGCTACATAGTAAAACACTATCTCAAAAAAAAATATGGACTAGGATAGACAGCAGAGACTAAACACTAAAGTCACAGTGGTCAACAAAATTATGCCCGAACATGCTCCAAATACACAGGGAAATACATAGGTAGACACCGAGAAAAGCTAAAGAGGGATTTAGAATCCTAAGCAGACATGGTCAGAGAAGAGCCATCTTGTGATACATCACAGTCAAGACGACAACAATATGTCATACGCTATAAGGAAATATTATTATAAACTGTAGGAGAAAAGTCTCACCCCACTTACTAAAATCAGAATGCTTGGGGCTGGAAAGATGGCTGAGAGGGTACGGGTTCACAATGCTCTTGAAGAGAACCTGAGTTTGGTCCCTAGAACCCATATCCGGCAGCTCTCAGCATCCACATCAGGTAGATTATAACTTCCTCTAACTAGATACAAGGCGATCTAATTCTTTTGGCCTCCCCTGGAGACTGCGATCACATGCCTATATGCCAACCCCTCTCACAGAGTTACAAAATCATAAGGAGAGATGTTTAAAAGTCCTATCAGATCTCCTAAAAAAATACCTTAAAGCCAGGAATTCAAGTGTTAGAAGTCATTTTCAGTGGCTAAGAGCACATGCTGCTCTTAAAGAGGACCAGAGTTCGATTCTTGGCACCCATATGGTGTGGCTCATAGTCACTCAAACTCTGGATCCAAGGGATCTGACTATGTTGGCCCCCATCGTCAACTACGTGCATGTACATAGTCACACAACAGACGCATATACAATACATGATTTTTAAAAAATATCCTTAAAAATGTTTGAGTCCAAGAAAAATATGCATCTGAAAGCCTGAAAATAGATGACATTCAACCAAAATTGCTACACTCAGCAAAGTTGTCTTTCAGATTTGACAGAGACATTGGGCAGTTCAAGAGCAAACTAAGGCAGCATCACACTAAGCATTTAAGGGAATCACCCAAAGAAGGCCAACCAAGGGGAGCAGCAAAGAATAAATTTCTTGGGAGTAACAGATGAATAAAAGAAAATGAAGACAGAATTCATCATGTCCAACACAATAAACCAGCAAAACTTTCACGTGGACGGAGAAGACAGAATACCAAATGATCGTCCAATCAGTGAAAAAATTGCAGGAATCAGCAAAGCTCTCAGGAACCCCAAATTTAAATGGCCTATGCACCACAATTTAAAGTCACAGACCAGGTGACTACATTTAAAGGATGAGATGAATCTGTCTTTTGTCCCTGAGAAATTACCTCAATCGGTAAGACACAAGCTGAAGATGAAAGGTTGGAAGAGAACTTGTGAAGCAAATGGAAGCCCAAGTAAGCTGGTGTTGAACAGCTGTGTAATCTGACAAAGTCATTTGAAATCAAAGCAATTAGCAATAGTAAAAAAAAAAAAAAGGCCACCACATTTTAACAAAGGGAAGAAGATTAACGATTAAAATGCTTATGCATCGAATCTTGGAGCCCCCAATGTTATATAAACAAATAATAATGGACATAAACAAAAAGGTAGGTCCTGTTAGGACAATAGTAGGCTATTTTAACACTTCACTCTTCTCAGTAAATTGGTTAGCGAGATAAAAATCAATAAAGTTCAGAATAAATCTGAATCATTGATTAAATGAATTTAACAGGTATTTACAGGTTACTCTATCTAACAGCCAAGAAATACTCATCCTCTTGGCAGCCCATGTAACTTTCCCTAAAATAGGTGATATTTCAGGCAAAATAAAGCAAATCTCACCAGATACAAAACAAGAACAACAGTTCCTTGTATCCCTTTCAGATCATAGTAGAACAAAAGTGAAGACTTACAGCATGAGAAATGCAGAAAAAAAACCCCAGAAATGTACAACAATTGAATAACGTATTCTGGAATGACCGGTGTCACTGAATAAACAGGAGGCAAGCAGAAGAATAGAATGGAATGGAATGAAAATGGAAACATAGCTGTCATGACCTTTAGGATACAACAAAGGCAGTTCTTAGAGGAACATCTTTATGAGTGCTTATATTAATTAAATAGACAGATTACAGATATACACTTTAATGATATGCATCAAGGTCTTAGATAAACAAGAACCAGCCAAACAGAAAAGGCGGCGGAGTTCACTGCAGGAATAAATGAGCTGGGTAAATCAAAAGAAAGGACCCGTTCCTTGAATACATAAACAATATAGAAAAATCATTAACTAAACCCAGAGAGATAAGACCCAAATCAGTACAACTGCAGTGAAAGGCGGGTATTACAGCAGATGCTTACAAAGTCCCCAGGATCGGTAAGAAAAATGGTGAAAATTTTGTCATGATCTACATGGCTTTAAGACTGATCTCCTGGTTGGTCAGGAATGAAGACACAAGAGACGCACGTTTGGAAAAGCTGGCATTGGCTGAGATGTGCACTCTGATGCAGATGCGCCAGCATCCCAGAAATTCAACAAGTTTGTCAGAGACAGCTGAATGAGCAGTTGGGTTAGCTAATCTAGGTAGATAGGGGCTCTCTACAGGGCATCGGTCTCTGACGTTGGTCACCCAAGGGGAAGAAGTTGTGGTTGATGTGTTTTCGTACACACTGTTATTGTCTGTATTGGGACCAGGGGAAGGCCTTACCATTCCCCTGAGCCTAATCTAGGAAAGGTCTTGCCAGTCCCACGAGTCTGAGGCATGAGGGGTTGGGATCCTTGACATGGTCATGCTCATGTCGTGAATGCTCCTTCAAACAGGGACACACTAGCTCCCCCACAAAACTTGTACTCCAAACAAATCTAGAAAATCCCAGCACTCCACCTGAGGATTTACATAACAATGAATCCCAGCCTGTTTAAAGATGCCTAGCTGTAACCAAATGCCATTTTCTTCCTTCCTTCCTTCCTTCCTTCCTTCCTTCCTTCCTTCCTTCCTTCCTTCCTTCCTCCCTCCCTCCCTCCCTCCCTCCCTCCCTCCCTCCCTCCCTCCCTCCCTCCCTCCCTCTCTCTCTCTCTCTCTCTCTCTCTCTCTCTTTCTCTTTTTCTTGTTTTATTTCTTTGTTTGCTTGGTATTTTTTTGGTTGTGAGCCTAGCCTTTAACGGCTGAGCCGTTCTTTGTTTGCTTGGTATTTTTTAAGACAGGACTTCTGTGTGTAGCTTTGGAGCTTCTCTTGGAACTCATTCTGTAGACCAGGCTGGCTCGCAGAGATCCACCTACCTCTGCCTCCTGAGTGCTGGGATTAAAGGCATGCGCCACCACTGCCCAGCTTGAGTCCTTTTTCTTATGTCATGAACATTCACCCACCACGAACTGCTTAAAACAATATGACGCTAAAATCAAACTCACTGTTTCGTACAATTAGTACATAATAATAATAAAAACAGTATATTTTATCACATAATGAGCTTTGTTCCAGCCCAGAAACAAGAAAAATGAGCTACAGAGCAAAGTAGTGATTTGTTAACACAGCAGAGGTGGAATTAATTTGGTTTCCTTCCTTCCAGTCTGTGCTCTTTCAAGCCTCCCACAGTCCTTTGCGTGCAGTCTGATGCTTCTCATTCTGTTTCCTGTAATATGTGACTTAGAAAAATGGCCAATCCTCTTGGCATATAGGCTCTATTGTGCAAAGTAAGACTGTTCTTGCTCCCGAATTGGCCAACACATCTTCACCAGTTAGTTAATCAAGGTGTGACAAATTCTTGGTTTTAGTAACTCCAGCAAGAGAGAAGGACATGGTGTGTGGTGCCTAATGTTCACCCAGCCTTTTGGCAGTATCTACTGAAATAGACTGAGGACAGTGGGAAGTGACTGCCGCGACCAAGAGAGTGAGCATATTTGCATTGTGTCAATGCAACTGGATTTCGGTGATTCCATGAGCATATTCTTTTAAATCTCTCTTTCCTATTTTTAGGTGATTGTATTTTAAGTGACATTTTTAATGACTTTCCAGGTGGTTCCAGGCTTAGCCTGGATTCCCCCAGAAAACATATCCCCAAGGCAAAATTTAAGTGGCATTTCTGTATCAAGGTGCGCAGCGGCAATTAAAACAGGAGCAAGAGGAAAAGATATTGAGACTTGGAAAGGGAGAACAGGAGGATTTGCCAGCAAACAGGTCACGGCTGAGTCTGGGGAGCTGAGTGGGTGTGGCTCGTAGGATCAACTTTGAGAGGCAGTAAGAAGTGTGCCTATACTACCACCCTCTTTCTGTTGGCCAAAGGTCCATCTGATGACCTCTGACTTGCTGGAGTGTCAGGTTTTGAGTAGATCCATTTGGAGCAGGATGCATTTTTATCCTTTCCCTCGTCAGTTGAGGAAATGGACAAGATACATAATGAAAGGGAACTGAGGGATTGCTTCCATATAAGGTTGACCAGAACCGTCGTGGAAGTAGCTGCCGATCTTAGGACATATAGACCAGTAAGGAGGAAGACAGCCCTGTCACGCTGTGAACTTATATTCACATGTTCTTTGGATTGTCGTTTATTTTTCATAGCAACAGTTTCCAACAGGATATATCACTAAGGTTAGTGCATGGAAATAGGAGATATGGGCTGATCATAAATGTGTGTCATAAAGAAGGTGGCACTTTGCACATAATCCTAGTGTGCACAAACAGGGCGCAGAATACAAAGCATTTTTGAATGGACTTTTCCAGAAAATAATTAGGGAGCTATATTTATCTCTGAACCTTCCAGGTAATGTAGTCACATCCACAGCTCTAAAAATAAAACTGCTGATTTTTAGAAAAGCAACGATATTTAAAATTCATGCACAGAACACGTGCCAGCTTGGGAACGAAAGTCTAGATTTAGATATTTACCGACATAAATCTTGGGAATAGAAAAGAGAAGATACAGAAAAAAAAACCCGAGTCAATACTGGGAAGTACTTATGTTATTAAGCTCTCATCACAGACTGGACGTCTGATCCAGTCTACAGACACCAGAAACAGACTTGATCTTGGGGGGTCTCCTTGTTTGGCTATGGTGACCATCCTCCTCAATGGTAGAGCCCAGGTACAGGGAAACTCTATTGAAGATCATCATTCACTACAGAAAAACAGGCAACCTGTGGCCACGGGTGAGTGGGCACCCCTGGGTGTGCTGTAGCCATACCCAGGGTGGGGCAGGCACCAGTCGGTGTATTATGGTGATGTACAGGTGGAATGGGCACCAAAGGGTGCTGGCCAGTCACACGCAAAACATAGATCTTTACCTTAAACTGCGTGTGGATGTTTCCGATGCGTGCCTGAAAAGGCACGCTATTTCCCGTCATGGCCATGAGAGGCTGGGGTCTCTTAAGTCTGGCTCGGATTGCAGCTTATCGACAAGATTTCTCTTTGCAGTTAATTATGAATGCGTTTATGTGAGCAGGAAAAAAAAATCACCAGCTTCACATGGTTGTGCGGGAGGCACAGGGAGAGGCACAGCTTAAGGAGCCTGTTTTACATAGTCATATTTGATAAATAGATAATCGGGCCGCCATGCAAGGGGGCTGGAAGATGGGTCAGGCGGGAAAGCCCGGGGGTGGGGGGTGGGGGGTGGGAGTAGGGGCGGAGGGAGGCGGGGATCCGCACGTCGCCAGTTGGTTCCTAGCTCAGTGACGGTGGAGTGGAGCAGATCTCACTCAGGTTAGGCTAGAGGAGCAACGCCATGTGCTCCGGGCTCCAGGCCCTGCTGCTGTCAGTCTGGTTTTCCTGGACCCTGGGGATCCGAGGATCTGAGCCCAGCAGGTGAGCTTGGGGCTTCCTCGGAGATCTGCAGCAAGGCTGTCCACGCGGCCGGCCGAGGGCTAGGTGCAGCGCCGGATGGGTCTCCGGCAGGGCAGGGCAGGGCGGGGTTGGAGGTGGAGGGTGAGGTAGGGTTGGCTGGGGTGCGGGGCATTTCCCACGCCTCTGCTGCCCTCCGGTAGCATCTGGGGATCCCACCCGCCCTCCCGTGACTGTAGCGGGGAGCTCAGAGTCGCTGGCTCCGTGGCCCATCCCCCGGGGCCTCTCCGGGCCGTCACGCAATCCCGGCCCTCGCCCGCAGTGACCAGCGCGGATCTGCGGCGGTCGCGTGCCAGCAGCCCCTCCCCGCGAGTCCCGAGCGGACGCCGCGGACGCCGCCGCCGCCGCCGCCGCGCGCGCGCGGCTGGAGGAGAAAGGGTGTCCGGAGCCCCCGCCGCGACCGACCGGGGACACATAGGGGGCGGGTGCAGTTCTTGGCCGGCTCCTCCCCCCCCCCCGCCCGCAGCCCTCCCTCGCCTCTGCCCGCCCAACGCTCCCGCGCCAGGGCTCCTCCCTCCCGGGCCCGCTCCTCCCTCCCTCCCCCCTGCTCTCCTCCTCCCCCTTCCCCCTCCCCTCCGCCTCCTCCGCTCTGGGCCAGCGCGGCGGCGGCGGCGGCGGCGGCGGCGGCGGCGGTGGCAGCTTCAGCATCAGCACCACCAGCAGCAGCAGCAGCCCCGGCTGCGGGTCGCGACGGCGGCGGGGCGCCCCTTCCCCCGTGCCGGGGCGCGGCGAAGGGATGTGGGGCTTTGCGGGAGGGAGGCTTTTCGGCATCTTCTCGGCCCCGGTGCTGGTGGCGGTGGTTTGCTGCGCCCAGAGGTAGGGTACGCCGGCGGCGGGGTTGACGGGAAGCGAGCCGGGGCCCGGGGACGCGGGCTGGCGCGCTGTGTGTTTGTGGTGTGCTTGTGGGGTGCTTGCATGTGTGTGCTTGTGCGCGCGCGCCCCGGGCGCTGGCGGGTGAGCCCGCCGCCTGACCCCCTTGTTCTCCGGTGCCCCCGTGCCCCTCTTTCAGCGTGAACGACCCCGGGAACATGTCCTTTGTGAAGGAGACGGTCGACAAGCTGTTGAAAGGCTACGACATCCGCCTGAGACCCGACTTCGGGGGTAAGTGGGATGCGCGCGGCCGCTGCGGGAAGCGCGGTCCACCGTGTGTGTGTGTGTGTGTGTGTGTGTGTGTGTGTGTGTGTGTGTGTGTGTGTGTGTGTGTGTGTGTGTGTGTGTGTGGCGGGGGCGGCCTCCGCGGGGAAAGCTGCATCGGGGTGGTGGGGTGGGTTGGTGGGTGGTCCTGTGCGAGCCCCCACCCCATCCTCAGAGCCACCCGTACCTTCCCCCCCCCCCATGCTGGAGCCTGCCTGATCACGGTGTGCTGCGCTTCCCGCAGGTCCCCCAGTCTGCGTGGGGATGAACATCGACATCGCCAGCATCGACATGGTTTCCGAAGTCAACATGGTGAGTGCCTGAGCTTCCCCAAGCTGTCCCTGGCCCTCCAGGGCCCGCCTGGGCCCATACGTGTCTCCCTTGCTGGGCTGGAGGCCTGAGCCGGCCTGGCTTTCCTCGCTGGTCCGCAGGGGAAGCCGCGCGCTCTGGCGCCGGGGCTCTCTTGCTCGCCCAGCTCCCTGCACGCTCGCTCGCTCGCTCGTGGACGCCCGGCCTGTCGCCGGGGTCCTGGGTTAGCCCAGAGTCCCTGTCCTCAGCGCCTCCCGATACGTACAGCCTCTCCGGGGAGGGCTGTCACCTGGTCGCGAGGCTTCCCCGAGCGCCGTTTCCCCTCCCTTAGCAACAGGCACTGAGGACGGTGATGGGAGATTGGGTGTGGGGGCGGCTTACATCCTCCAGGTGAAAGGTACTTAGGGTTTCCTTTGTTGTCACTTGGAAAGAGCCGCCGGCCGAGGGAGAGAAGAGCAATTGGCTGTGGTCTGTGTCTAGAGGCTTCTCCGGTGGGCTACCCAGGTCTCAGCTGCTCTTTGGAGGCCTGGTTTTCTCCGCCAGGCGCTGTCCTGGGTGCTGATGGAGCCCTGCCCTGCGCTCTTGCAGGAGGCCTCCCTTGCCAGGATTCTGGAAGGTCCGGCATTCCAGTGTCAGGGTTTATGCTCATGCTGACAAGATCCAATATTCTGACCTGTGGAAATAGGGGGTCAGTACCCCTCGGGTGCGGAGGCAGTGACCCCCACATTCATGCGCCAAGAAATCAGAAGCTAAGTGATGTTGTGAATTTATGGAACGTGTTTGTGGATTTTTCTGTTTGGTGGCACTGTAGAAATCCCAGGAATGGGTGTTTGGAAACAGATCTTCTGGAAGTTATCAATTGGCAACTTTTCTTCTGCATATACAGTGTTGAGAGTATGAGTGGGCCTGTTTCCCTTATCAGCGTGGTATACATTGGAATCACATGGGCAAACTTGCTTTCAATTCATGCTCTCTTGTGCCTCGCTCCAATGAGTTCTGACAGGTCTTGGCTAGAGTGGAGTCTTGGGTTATTCACACTTAGGAACAGGGCTTCAAATTAGTTTGAAACAGGTGTTTTGTGGATAGTATTTTGAGAAACTTCACAGCAAATTATAGAGACAGCATATGTAGAAATAAATACATGAGAACAAGTTTCTGTAATCATTTGTAGGATATATATTTAAATAAATGCTATTTAGGGGTGTATAGGAAATATATTCTACCAAATTAATCTTTATAATTTAAAGTATTTTAAATGATGACACGAGGGACTTCTAAGTCAGGAGCGTAGTGCACACCTATCTAACATTTGCCAAGCCCACACTTATATCAATGGTACTGATCTCCAGTTCTATAAAAGAAGAAAGAGAAGTAACAGTGTTTTTCCCCTGCCCCTTTCCTCCAAAGTATAGCACTCAGGACACCTTTCAGTTCAGGTAGTACAACATGAAACACAGAAATACAGGAGGCACATGACTTTAGTGCACACTTAAAAATGCATTATGCACTTCTTTCTATCTTTACAATATACTTTTGTTCAAAAGTTAGGTTCTATGGCCTATGGTGACAAGTTAATATATTCAAGATGCACTGTCTAAAACATTCCAGTTGGGAAAACTAATCATGTGAGTGTTTAGTGTGTCACTGTGTCAAATGTCATTGTGTTGGATGTCAGATGGAAAGGAAAAGTGTTGAATGGTGCTCTAAGAACTTTACACAGCTTTAAAGCGAACACAAGGAGAGGGTGGTAGTGTGGACCACCGCACAGTTTATGACTGTGTTATCCAGCTGTCCTGGTGTTATTCCAACAGTTAATACACTTAACAATGCCACTCAGTTTGTCTTAGTTCACGATTTATGAGTGAATGTGTCCTAGTTTTTCCTAGACTTAGCGACAGGTAAATTGAAGGTGTAGGCCACAACATAGAACAGTTTAAACGTGTATAAGGATAACTGTACAGAGCATAGCCATAGTATACTCCTTTACGCCTCCTCATTTTTGCATTCTCAGGGAGCACTTTTTCTGGCTTTGGAGGTATAACTTTATTTTGAACATAAATTAGGACTGAGTTGCATTGGAGAGCAAAGGCCCCTGGTTAGATATGATTGACAGCCGTGTGAAGTGTCTTCTTCCTCACAGAAGCAGATTAGCCAACACTGTACTGTAGAACACACATGTGCTTAAGAGTGACCTATTATTAAAAGAACCTCATATATAGCAATGGCTATTATTTTATGGATAACCCTTGGCAGGAGACAATAGAAAATATGTGGATTTAAAGGCTTGAGTGAGACACCACATAGAAGTTTTTTTTGAAGTCATTCATTCAGTTAAGAGCTTGCTTGATCACTGCACAAAACCAATCAGGAATGAAGAGATAACTGCTAAACGTTAACTAGTCTAGTTTTAAGAGCATTGTAACTATTGGAAGTAACAATGGGTCTCACAAAATCTAGGACGTGGCAAGCCCCAGTAGAGTAGGTGACTTGCATGCAGAGTAAAGAGAAGGAGCAGAGAGAGAAGGAAAAACCTAAGTAGAGAGAGAGAAGTTTTGAGGTGGAAAACGTCATGTAACAATGTAGAATTAAACTGGACATGGGCGTGGATTGGTATCAGCAGTAGAGGATTGGTTTGGGGAAGTAAATGGCAAAGGTATAAATGCCTGCAAGAGCAGAATCGGAGGAGTGCAAATTACCAGAGACATGAAACTCAAAGCAGAAGACACATAAGTTGCCTAGACCCTTCTTCATGACACCAGAAATTTCATAAGGTAGATTGTGGGGGTTTGTAAATTGACAAGATTTGAGATGTGCTTTAAAGAGACTATTTTGATAATTTAAACTCAGAGAGAGAGAGAGAGAGAGAGAGAGATAAGGAGCAAGGATGGTCGATAAATGATCATAAAATGTCTTGTGTTTGTGGTAAATTTTCCGTAAGTCCCTACCCACATACACTAATGCATACATGCATATGTACACACACAACTACATATAAACATACATGCACGTGTATATACACACAGATACACAGACACAGAGCCATATGTACACATTCACACACACACACACACACACACACACACACACACACACACACACGCATTTGTTTACAGTGCTGGGAGTCAGACTTAGGTCTGTGTGCCTGCTAGGCACGCACTGTAAGTATGAGCTGCCTTGGCAGCTCCATAGACGTAGTTCTCAGAACATGCATTTAATTCAACAAAAAGTTCAAACATCCCTTGAGTTAGACTTGTTTAGAAACACACATACTGCTAGGTGGTAGAGACGGAAGTACGTTTGTTTATGAGTTTATGAGTTTTGGAGGCCATTGCTGCCGTGGCAATACCGCGACTTTCTCCTTAAACAACTGCGAAGTACTGTTTGTTCCTGTTGGAAGACGTGTAGATGATGCTCCCAAGGGGCCTCTGGTGTCAGATAAACAAATACACACGCTATGTGTTATGGATTTGTTATCCGCTCACTCTTATTGGTGTTTTGTGCAAGTAATTAGGAATAGATTTGGGTGCTTTAATACACAGAGCTGTTTTTGCCATAGATTGGTGTGTGGATCCTGGAGATATTCTACTTTATTTTGTCTTCCCGTTTTTCTTTTCCTTGCTGTTTTAATTTGACTTCCCTGGTAGTGATCAGACAACATTATTTTATTTGATATATCTTGTCTTGTTCCTCTTATCCTGAAAATTATACATGGTGATATAATTCCTGAGATTTAGTGTATAGATTTCTGAGAGACTTATGTGTGTGAGAATATTATCTGCCTAAGATTATTATGTTTGTGTTGCGATTTTGGTGTTTAACAGTGGTCCTTGTGTAAGAATCATGTCGACAAGATAGGTGGACAGATGAATTTACATAGGAAGCCCAAGGAACTGCTGAAAAATAAAACAAATACTTGCAGTATTTAAGATGAGGCTTTTACTTATTAAAATGGGTATTAATTTGTTAGATCATGGCATAAACTGCGTGTCTTGCTTTTTCAATACAAAGTGCTGGGGACATAAGGTAAGATCTGGATTATAGCAGTTCTAACACTACTGGTACCATTTAACCTGCACTTCATTATTCCATCAAAATTAACTCAATCCTAAAGAAAATGGAGCTGCGGAATCTTCTTCCTGGCCTCACGTACATACGAACCATCCTCCCCGTGTCCTGTTGGGCAGCACCCTTGGGTACAGTCTTAGCTGGGGGCTCCGTTGCTGTGATAAACACCACCACCAAAATCAGCTTAAGGAGGAAAAGGTTAATTCCATCTTAGGTCACACTCTATCCCCAAGGAAAGTGAGGTCAGAGCATTCCCTCACAGTGTTCACACATTCACACATGTCCAGGGCAGGAACCTGGAGGTAGGAGTTGATGCAGAAGCCGTGGGGAAACACTGCTTACTGGATTGCTCCCCATGACTTTCCTCAGTCTTCGTTTTATAGAACTGGAACCACCAACCCTGGGGCAGCCTCCCCCATCCCCCCCATCCCTCCCCCAAGTGAGCCGGATCCTCCCTTATCAATCATTAATCAAGAACATACACCATAGGCTTGCATTCAGGTCAATCCCAGGGAGGCATTTTCTTGAGGAAGATCCGTTCTTCACAATTGACCCAAGCCTTTGTCAAGTTGACAGAAACCGAGCAAGGTGTACTGGACTCACGATTCTAGTTATCTTGTGTTCATACGTCCTGTGTTGCATTTTCTCCTCATAAATCTGCATGTATACATTAAAAACAGCGTAGTGCAGAATAACACAGTTTGAGCACATTTCAAGGAGCCCTTTTGGAACCTCCTTATTAAACAGACACATTCTTATTCATGTTCAAAGCAACACAGGGTAGTAGAGCTTCAGGGGTGAGATGGAATAGCTCGAGGTACTTATACAGAAACATCACAGGGGCATAAACTAATGTTCACACTGTTCACACATGTCCATATAAAAATGTTCACATATTATGCCCACACACACATGCCTTCATTCCCACATTTACACATTACCTATACTATTAATTCGTTAATTCATTTCTCTTGACCTCTGCTGGTTTGCAAGCAGGAGGTTCAAATCCCAGATCCCTATGGGGGTACTTAGAAAGAATCTAGGCCTAGCAGCTATGGTGCCATGTCCCAATCTGAACTCTGGTTCCAGTTAACTCACCGATCCCCGTGCCTTAAGTGCGCAGATAGATGCCAGGTCTATCACGGAGGCCTCTGCAAAGAAAACCTTAGTCAAGACACCATGCAGTCCATATCGGAAAGGTGTGTGTTCCTCCACTACAGGCCCGAGTCACATTCAGGGATGTGTAAGAACTGTTTCTAGCAGTTCAGAGGTAGGGAGTGTGAGAGTGCTTTCCGTGCAGGGGACCGCTGGGGGATGACTCAGCCAGGGAAAGTGTTTTGCTGACCCAGTTGGGGGTTGGAAAACTGCTTACCAGGAAGGCCCTCTGAGGAAGATCCACAGAGTGTGGCAGTGTTTGATTCCAGGTTGCTGCGCATAAAAGTATGGGTGTTCATTGAGGACATTACTTTTCACTGCCGGTATGTTTCATGCCTAAGCCATGAGTGAGCATCAATGCCAGGCACTTGTAAGAAAGCATAAATGAACTTAGGAAATAGATTACAGCGGCCCCTTACGTAACACACTTTATAAAGAGAGGCTTGTGTTTAATATTAGAATGAATGGTATAGGGAGCCCTAGGCAAATGCTTTTTGTCTTTCCCCCTAGGGAGGTTGTAAAGCTTGTGTTGTTAGATCTTAAAAAAAATGGATCTTATCCTCATTTTCCTGTTGTGAATGGCCTCCTTCGTGAGCCTGCTCAGGGAGCTTATGGTGCCTTGCATGTAAATATTTAGCTTTAATCGATGCACGTTTAAAGAACAATTACACGGGGCGGGAAATTCACTGAAATTCAGTTTGTCCACAATCATGACCAGCTTCTGTCTCCAGCCTCCAAAAGCAAACCCTCTGCTCGTGTTTCCGTGGATGACCGGAAATGAAAGCAGTTGGAAAAGTGGCCCCTGCTGCTCGCTCTCCTTGTCGAATCTCGTGATTGTTTAAATGAAGAATGTCGCTCTCATAGGCATTAAGAGTGGGGACGCGTCCCTCAATTAAAAGCATGCAGAAAGTAAAGAAACACAGGTTTCAGGGGTGAGTATACATGACTCTGAGAAAGAGAGGCTTAAGTCAGATTGCAGACTTTGTGACTTCACGTGTCAAGAGATTTGGAACTAGTACTTGACTTAACCACAATCCGGCGTCTGCCACAGCATGGGTAACAGAGCCTCTCTCTTTTTTTTTTGTCACGTGGGTCTGTGTTTTATAACGTGCACTGATCACTGTGTTTTGAGGAGTAAATGAAGCCCACGGGACCGTTGGAATATTTTGAACTATGAAAGTGTCATATCCCCTGTAGGTTTATTATTTTTTTTTGAATCTTTTTGCTTTACACTCTTCCAGTGTTACATCATAGTGGTCTCCAAACGTGGCAATCAGCTTGATGAAGTTGTAAAAGTGCAGGTGAGGAAGTGTGCTCAGGGGATACCAGCGCGGATGTGCTGTGCAGCAAGCCTGGGGGGGGGGGCAGGTCCTGGTAAGTGGCTTTCCCAGCTCTCCTTCCTAGGGAGTGACACCCATGCCCTCTGCAGGGGTTAGTAGAAGTGTCACCCTAAGCTTGGTTCTCCCCTTCTACTTTTCTAAGAAACCAAATCTTCCTTTCCGACGTCACAGTTTCAAACCTCGTCTGGCTGATTCACTCTGTCAGCCTTTCCTCTCGGTTCCCTGCTGGACCGTGCTCCGCGAGGCAGTGCTGTGTCTGTGAGTGGTGCTTGCCTGTTGCCTGATATTTGAGAGGCAGCCGTTACGTATTTGCTGGGGAAAATGCCATGAATGAAGGCAAGCAGACGGGTGTATATGCAAGTGAATGTATATGCAAGTGCATGAATAGGTATGAACTTTTCCAAGAAGATATTTTTGTAGCTTGAGACTTGGGATCATGTGAAGAATCTTCCAGACAAATAACACATGCAATTTTTTTTTTTTTACTTCAGGAGACGTAATTCAGGATGTGCATAGTTTTACTCAATACAATACTGTAAGCTGCAAATAAAAATGTTCTGTGGCTGCTACCTCTGTCACCAGGGGAGCTTTTATGCTGATTTCAAAGCAGAAGAAGAGTAAAAGCTTGCACTCGCCTCACAAAATTCAGCCTGTGTCAGGGTTGGTGTGGGTAGTTCTAAACCAGTCACTGTGTTTTGACACAGAAGTTTTGTCTCAACTTGGAAAGCACGTGAGCTTTTCCATGCAGTTGCGATTGCACCTTTTACAGAGACTCCTTGGGCCATACTATCCCTCCCCGCAGCAGTGCTATCCAGAAATGTGGTAGTTTTCAGTGGTTTGCTGAATTTTTTAGGGCGGTGTACTCTAGGACCATTCATGTAAGCCATTAAGAAAATTATCTATCTGCAAAATCTGGAAGAAAGGACAAAGATAGGTCCTATCTCTTTTTTATTTACTCTGTCATCGATTCAAACCAGAGTCCAGCTGGGCTCTCCCGGGCTGGAGTGTAGATTTGCCTTGTTTGTGGGTTTGTAGACTGTGTCATGATATAGAAGCCATCACTAAGTGCTAGCTACTGTTTCTCTGCATTTTCCCATGGAAGCTCAGACACAGCCACATTTAAAACAATCAAAACGTCAGTGTGAGTGATTCTCACTTTCAGACGAATAAGAATAAAATTAGGATGTGAGAAACTACACTCGTGTACAAGCCCTAACTTGTGCCGCTTTATTCATTTTGAAAGAGGATATGGATGGATTCCATCACCACATAGTTTACCCCACATCTACTTTGTACTCAAAAAGTAAATTTTAAAAATGTTACATTGAAAGGATTAATAATTCTTAAATTAACAAATATTTTCTGTATGTAAATTATATATATATATATATATAATATATATCTCCCACTGTCATACTTGCGTTAAATACAAAAATAAAGTAAATGTATTTCTCTGCTGTGAGTCAGGGGCTATGCATCTTGTGAAGATTTAACGTAAAAGGAATTCATTTGTTGTAGATGATGGTTATGGGTGATATTTTCTGTACACAAAAACTAAGTATTTGTCTTCATGGGCCAGTTAAAAAAAAAAGAAACAAGACAGGATTTTGTTTCACAGTAACAGACTTTGGTGACGGTTGTTAATTTTAAGCCTCTGTATTTCTTGAGAGTGCTAGAGGAACAGCTTGCATGTTAGCAAACATGAATGCATTGGAAAATAAAAGGCTCAAAAAGCCGCTGGTCTAACCACATATTGTCACTGTTGTTGTGGAGGTGCTGGGGACAAAACATAGGCCACATTATCAACCCTAGCCCAACAGATTGGTTTTGAGAACAAAATCTGTCTCACTGTAGCTGCAGCCTAGGCCGGTTTCCTGGAGAGACTAGAGCCCTGGGGTTGGTTCACTGGGGCTGAACAAGGGGACAGGCTGACTCCAATGTTGCATCCCGTAGAAAAGCCCCCTTATGTCTTTGAACATGTTAACATTTCATACCCTTATATATTTTCAATGAGATGTTGAAAGAGACGTTTGCTTGTCTTCACAAAATGCCGAGGTTTGGGAGCTTTGACCCAATGCAACAGTGTTGAAATGTGATCACGTTTAAGAACTGATCAATACCAATGCCACTGTACTGGTATGACTTCCTGATAAAAGGGTGAACTTGACCCCTCCTGCCCTCTGTGGAATGACACAGCAAGAACGTCTTTTCAGGTGACTTCACCATAGACTTCCGAGCCTCCTCCACCTGGAGGAAACACTTCATTTTCTTTGTAACTTACCAAGACTCAGATATTCTGTTATGGACTAAGACTCCATAATAAAATTATAGTTTGTGTTATCTTTGCATAAAATAAGATTCTATCTGGATAAAACCTTCTAGCAATATTAAAGCATTTCGGGAGAGAGTAATTAAAAAAAATCTGCCTCCAACAGGTGACCAGTTTTGGGTAGTTTTTTAAGCTGTGTGTACATGTTCATGGTAGTAGCTTGGAGAACAGATATATTTCTAGACCGTTCCACAAACCTTAGTACTGCCATAGAAGGGAAGTATTGTTTGTTTTAGCTAAAAAGTCTCTTGGGGGACTTGTGTATGGCTTAGGAGTTATCAAATCCTGGTGTAAACTACTAAATCAAAGTAGATCCAGAAATGTCGGGAGTCAAACATTTTAACTGATGGCTTTTGGTTTGGGGCACTTAGAAGCACAGAACACTGACTTAAAACACGAGGAGCCTATGGAGTAGGCTCACTGGGTGGGGGCACTTTCTCTGTATACCTGAGGACCTCAGTGAGTTCTCAGCACCCAGGTGAACAATTGGGCGTAGCTGCCTGTACCCCACTGCACATGCCTGTAACCAGGTACTGAGGGGCAGAAGCAGGTGGATCCAAAGATCTCACTTGCAGCCAACCTAGTTGAAACAGCAAGCTTGCAGGTCACTGAAAGGCCCTGTCTTAGGTCAACAAGGTCAGTACCAGATGATACCCACAAAAGGCCATTTGTCTGTCATCTGCTTGTGCATACACATGCTCTTGTAGTCAGACTCACATGCAAGCACCATGCCACATACCACACACACACACACACACACACACACACACACACACACACACACACAATCATAGTAAAGAAAAACGATTCGTGACTGGGGGAAGGGCTCCATCAGCAAGGTATTGGCTATGCAAGCAGAAGGCAGAATCTGCACCCGTTATGCTTCTGTAAAAGCCAGACACGGTCATGTACATCGGTAACTTTAGAGCTGTTGAGGGCAGTAGGGATAAGGGAGGGGAATAAGAGAGAGGAAGATCCCTGGCTCAGTGGACAGTGAACCTAGGTAATTAAGCTCTTCAACAAGAGGTTCCGTTTCAGAAGCTAAAGTTTAGAGAAATAGATAAAATCACTTGATGTCAACCTCTGACTCCACACACATGTGTGTATATGTGAGGGAGTGCACACACACACTCACACAAACACACACACACACAAACACACACACATACACACAAACACACACACACATACACACAAACACACACACACAAACACACACACACAAACACACACACATACACACAAACACACACACACAAACACACACACACATACACACAAACAAACACACATACACACACAGGGTTCTTGTTTTGGCAAAACAGTGCCCATCTGTCTATCTGTCTATCTATCTACCTCATTCTCTGTCTGTCTGTCTCTGTTCCTAATCTACCTATCCATCTGTGTTATCTATCCAGCATCTATCTACCCTCCTATCTGTCGTCAGTCTATCCAGCATCTGTCAATCTGTCTATCCGTTGTCTATTCAGCATCTAGCTGTGCGACTATCTTTCTCCTGTGGCTTGCCTTAGTTACTGCTATATCACATTGCATAAAAGTTTATTTTATGATTGAAAACTGACTGTCTACCCTTGAGAATTCAGCTTATAAACTGAAAGTTTAATTGCATAGATAATTTTTCCCCATACCTCAAGGAAGTTAGCCCATAGAGACTGTTGGAAATTTAACCTGTAGGAGCATTTCTTCTGTGGAAAAAGTTAGCAGCCCGAATATGTAGAGCACAGAGAGCGGTGTGTGAGGACCCAGACAAATCCTTCCTCTATGACTCTTTATTACTGTGCTTGTTGCTGTGAGCAAATACCTGACACAGAGCTTAGAGAGAGAAGGGTAGAGTTTGCCTTACTTCAGATCTAGCCATTTGTGGTGCGGAAGGCTTGGAGGCAGCCACGTTGCCTTGGCAACCAGGAAGCAGGGATCAGGCTTTGCTGTAAATCTTCAAGTGGGCTGTAGATGTGTCTTCTGCAGCCATAACACCTTTCTGTTGGTTGTCTAAAATAGCTAAACTTTGAGAGTATCAAATCGTCCATATTCAGGTTGAAGAATCGACATATGTTTAATTGTCGTTTCCATTTTGAATGTTTTGTGGCATTTTAGCAATTTCATAATTTTTGCATGGACTTCACAAATAAAAACCAAAGAGAGGACGGCACAGGCTTGGCCATTGTCAAATGCACTGTTCAGCCAAATGCAGGATGATGAGACTGCATTTAAAGGAGAGAGTTGAGATTCAGGAGACAGAGCTAGAATGGATGAGACTCTGGGTCCACAGCAGGAAGCTTAGACTTAAAAGATGGAATTTCTATATTGAGTCATTTGCAAAGATACAATGAAATTTGCCTTGTTCCAACTTTTCCTGATGCCTGGTCTCAACACATAAGAATTTCACATACACGAAAGCAAACTTGGTAAATTATGGTGAGTAAGGATGAATACGTTGGCTTCCCTGAACTATGTGCAAAATGATAAGTAACATTGTTGACTTTTGTAAGTCATTTAATTCTGTAAGAGAAGAAATTGGACTGTGCAGTTTCTTACATAAGTCAGAGTCTACCTATTTAAGATTATGTAAATGGTGTGTCTCACATTTGGAAGCTGCTATTGATTCCACCTAAATCATAACAAATTAAATATTTCAAAGTGTTGAACTTTTCCTTTACCCCCCCTGTCGTATGTGAAGTCCTTCTAATAAAGGATTGTGGTGTCTCGCTGAGAAGTATTGCAGTCCTCCATATGACACTGCAACAGTGTTCTGCAGTGGTAGCTCATGTGTGTGCTATGAAAACTTTCCCACCCTTGGCCAATCTCTCTTATTCTCTGAGTGCTCCTGAAAAGTTCAGACATTCAAAGAGGCAGGCATCTTTTCCTAAGTTGACTATATTTAGCACAGATAGAGAATTAGCAACACTCTGGGTGGATGCTAACACACCCTGGCTTACTGGGAATAAAGGAGGAAGGACCAGTTAAAGTGGCATATGTCCTGCATGGCTTCTGCAATGCTGAACTGGACGATAGTTTTCTCTTTTTAAGAGATAAGCAACAATGATATTTCCTGCTTCCTTCTTTGTGTTTTTCAAGTTGAACACCTCAGCATTTTTTTCTTTTGCCCTTCTTGATTTCAAAACATCTGAAAAAGGTTATCCTTTCTTCTCCAATATCGCCAGAAGAGAACATCAATTCTCCAAACAAAGGCTGGCTGCAAAACAAGCATGCATTAACCAACATCTTATTTCCTGATGTACACCTACCTTTGCTGCAATCCAAACTCTATTATGAAATGCTGTGCAGAGAGAAGACTGGAAATGTGCTGTCCTGTAGTGCTAATGACACTGGTTACTTAACCAGTGTAGGGCCTTGCAATCAGTCTCCCACGTTAGTGAAATGTTTCTTGTGTGAATTATTACAATAACGGGAATGTTTCTAGGGCACGGCGCTTTTACGGGGGGTTTTCTTGGGCTGCTATTTTTATTATAACCAAAAATTCAAGACCAACAATGGACACAACAATAGCCTGAAATAGTAAATGTTGGGATAGAATTCCATCATTTTGACAAAAGGGAGCCCTTTGGGACCTCAAGAGAAGTGGAATGTAAGGGACCCTGGTTTTGTAAATTTGTGGGAAAGACACTATTGTTGATGCTTCAGACGATAACAGCATCAGGACAATCCAAACTGGGCTTTATGCACAGATATGAAAAATTCCAGGCTTGCCAAAGGACCTTGAGTTTTGTAGGTGACCGCCAGAGCCGGCTGGGCGGAGGCAGAGTAGTGAACTTTTTCTATTTCAACTTTTCCAAAGTAGGTAATGCCACTTAAGGGGGTGACGTCTTGTATGACTGGACTTTAGTTCCTTTGGGCTGCGGCCCTGTGTCCTCTTGCTCTGCTTTTCTCCTTCATCCCTAAATAACGTGAGATTTAGGAGTTGGCTTGACTCATGCGTGAGCACACTGAGCCGTCAATGCAAGCAAAGCCAGCTTTTGACCGTTTACGTATTATATAGCCTATGAGCAGTTAGGTGCCCCTGGGTACTGCTGAGAGCTCATGGCCCGACACGGTTATTGAGGGAACCTGCGGACAGTGTGCTCACATGAGCTCAGCCGTGAGCAGACCATTGTTGGGTTTAGGTATCTGTGAGGCGTCGGTCGTGGTCAGTTCACGACGGATGCAGGTCATGGTCACCGTGACTGAAGGCGTCACGAGTAGGAAGAGTAGGAAGAAGATGGCAGTGCTGGGCTGGGTGAGTTGAGTTAGCTGTGACTCAAAGCATTTCTGCAAAGCTCCTTGGGGGGAAATAGATAAGGCCGCACACACTAAGCAGCTTCTAAACAACACGTGCTTATTCCCACGGATATGTAGCCTGGAAATGTGAGATCATGGTGCTGACAGAATTAGTGCCTGGTGAGGATTTCCTAGTTCACAGACAGAGACTGCTGGGTTCCCACAGGGCAGACGACCGGAGCCCCTGGGACGTGTTTTCAGATGGTGCTTACTCCAAAGGGTGCAGCAAGGGTACAAGTGTTATTTTAACACTCTTAAGGCTAAGGCAGGAGCATCATGAGTTCTAGGCCAGCCTGGACTATCTAGTTGGAGCCTGCCTAAAGGAAAGGTGTGTGTTGGGGCTGTGTTTATTTCAACCATCAGGAATGCCATCATGACCTAAAAAACATATACAATACCTCATGGCGCAATATTGGCACTTACAGACTGTGATATCCACCTGCAAACTCGAGGAGAGAGGATATAGCAGGAGACTGGATGGCCGTAGAAATGACTTGAGTTACAGATGAAACGCACATTGAGAAAAGATAGCAAGATCATTGTGACAGGAACTTTGTTTGTTTCATTACTTGGAATATTAGGATATCTTGCCAGACTTAATTAGAAAATAGAATTACACTTGTCTTTTGGTATCCACGAGAGATTACTTTAAGAGACCCTGCAGCTTCTGGAATCTGGGGTTGTGCCTCAAATCCTTCATACAGAACACTGTATTACATGCAGGTGGCCTGTGTATATACTTTAGCAATGCCCAGAGGGATGTGTTTATTTGCAGTGTATTCCAGGGTTGCCTGGCCTGGAACTCCAAGTCCTCAGAGTGCAGGAATAGCCTGTCTGTATTTCTTATAGAAACTAATGCATTGCATGGTTGTTACTCTGTGTTATTCAGGGAATACTAAGAGGACGGAGAAGTCTCTGTATTTTGTTACAAGGTGAGACTTTTGTTTTTCCTGTGTAGTTTTCTGTTCATGGACAGTGGGATCCACAGATGTAAACCTCATGGTTCCAGGGAGTGGACTACTTTAACTACAAAATAATTAAATTCTGTTTATTTCTGTTCTTTCTGGTTTTTATCCTTGATCAAAAAACGGAACCACGAGGATTATGTTGCAACGGTGCTGTTGCTGTCCTAAGGGCAGCTGCTTCAGGTATGTTATCTCCACGCCAGTGACAGCCCCAAAGGAGCCTGTGCTGTAAGGCTTAGCGACATGCGTGGCGTGTGTTAGTTGGCGGAAAACCGGAGAGAGAGGGTATATCAGAGGGCAGGCAGGACTTTTCTCTTTTCTGGGATGGAAGTTTGCAGATTTGAGCACTCACATAGCTTTTTTAAAGTACATAATGACATACAGAACATTGCGATGAATTCCATGTTAGGTTTTGTTATTGTATTTTCTGTTTTTCCTGTTTTGGAGACAGAGTCTTGTCATGGTAGCACAGAAGGGCCTCAGACTCTTGATCCTTATATGTCACTCTTCTGAGGTCTGGGATTGCTGGCACCTCCACCTTGTGCAAGGCTTCTAAACTATTTGACACTGTGTCGGGTACAGGAACTTTTCCCCTGAAGATGTTCTGTGCTAACGGGACTCACATGTTTAGAGTAGACAAAATGCATGTCCATTAGGCGGCTTGAATACTTACTGTGCTGGCACTACTATTACAAAACCATTTTTATTATTTTCCAAACTGAAAAGAGCTTTGTCTCCAAAAGGAAAAATATTGAATACATAGAAAAAATATAATTGCATGCATTAAATGTTTTATGTACATGTGACAGACACATATCACTGATAAAAATCCAGATTGCCATCACTCATGCTTTCAATGCTATAGATAGTTTGAGACTACTAAATATTTTTGAATAGGTAAGAGCTTTATACCACTGTTTTGCCTATCTGGATAATATATTTTACTTATTTATTCAATTTTAAATTATATTACTTACTTATTGGTGTGTGTGTGTGTGTGTGTGTGTGTTTGTGAGGGGGTTGGTGTGCTCATGGGATCAGAGGGTAACTAGTGGGAGTTACTTTCTCCGTTCACTGTGTGAGTCCCTGGTATAGAACTCAGATTGTTAGGCTTAGCAGCAATTGCCTCTACCCACTGAGTCATCTCAGTGGCCCATGTATAAAATTCTGTCTTGAGTAGTCTCCTACAGTTGGATATATAGATTGGGTGAATATTCTTTTGTGTGAATTATTGTGTTGTGAATCATGTTCTTCAAATGTATTTTATCCTATAGAATTACTGAATAAAATTAATTTTCAAATCTTTTTGATATATGTAACCAAAAAGCTTTTAAGACAAGAGCTCCCCATTTGGGCTTCTGTTAAATTGCCTAAGAATATTCCATAATTGTAGAATAAATTTCCTTTTGAGAATAGAAAAGGAACAATATTGTGCAAAAATTATGGGATTTAAAGCCCAAACTAAATCCAATCCTCAAACTATACTTTTTGTTTTTTTTTTTGTTTTTTCGAGACAGGGTTTCTCTGTATTGTTTTGGAGGCTCTCCTGGAACCCGCTCTGTAGAGTAGGATGGCCTCGAACTCACAGAGATCCACCTGCCTCTGCCTCCTGAGTGCTGGGATTAAAGGAGTGCGCCACCAACACCCAGCTTCCTCAAACTATTCTTTATATATATATATATATACATATATATATAATTTTTAAATTTAAATTAGAAACAAGGTTGCTTCACAAGTCAATTCCAGGTCCCTCTCCCTTTCCCTCCTCTCCTCCCATGCCCTCCCACCAACCCCCCAATATCCCCTCATTTCCCCAGGGAGGGTGAGGCCCTCCATGGGGGTGTCCATAGTCTGTCATTTCATCCAGGGCAGGGCCTAGACCCTCCCCCAAGAGTTCAGGGTGAGAGTGCATCTCTCATTGTTGGATGGGAGTCCAAAGTCCATTTGTATACCCGGGATAAATACTGATCTACTACCCAAGGCTCAATAGATTCCCTAGGCCTCCTCACTGACACCCACATTCAGGGGGTCTTGATCAGTCCCATGCTGGATTCCTAGGCATCAGTCTGGGATTCAAGAGCCTCAAACTATTCTTAATTTTACCATTATTTAAATTCCAGTCCAGTCTCACCAGCAGTAATAAAGTACATGAAACTTAGTCTTATATATAAATTAATTTGATCTGAATTTTGTATTTCGTATTCAACCCGTCACTGGGAATGAATTAGAATTGAGGTCTATTTCCCAAAATGAATTTTGCACAAGGAAATAGCAGTTTTCTCAGAAATCCTGCTGTGGGGCTCTGAAGCCACAACTGATCATTTCGTTTGGAGGGCCAGTTTCCACCAGAATATTGGCATCTCACTTAAATCCAGGCTTAGTCTCAGAGACGAATCTGACCTTTGGCCCTTTTTTTGGGCTGGTGGAAAATATGTAGGGAAACAGAGCGGTGAGTCATGGAAGTAGCAGAGAATTCTCTTAGCACATATATTACCTAGAAGGTGCCTGGTGGGTGTCAGTGCCTTGCTCTCTGTTGGGAGCTCAGTGATGTGACTTGAACTCAGCCACAGTCAGCTGGGTGTTTGGGGAGGTACCCAATGACCCATTTGTGTACTTTGCCTACTCAAGAAACATTCTGAGAGACACATTTCCATGTGGTTAAATGCAAAAATAAAAAATCAGACATCCTTTAGTATGATCCAAAGTTTGGTCTACTTATGTAGAAAAAAAATGGCTAAGTGGCCATTAGCATTTAATTGGAAAGGGAATTTGGATGGAGTTGGACTTAACCTTGTTTCCCTCCAACCTATATTGGTCCTTTACCTTGTTCAGGAATAGGAACACCTTACCCTTTGTGTGTGTGTGTGTGTGTGTGTGTGTGTGTGTGTGTGTGTGTGTGTGTGTGTATAGGGGTGTGTGGGGGAGGGGCGTCAAGGTCCCATATTTGACTAAAGGCTCTCTTTTGTTTCCTAGAAGAGCCTTTGCTCTAGTGTTCTGAACTCTTTCTCTTGTTTCCCATCCTTACTGTTCTGCTCTGTCAGAAATTTTAGTTTGGTAGTTGGGCATAGAGGTAGGTGCGTGGCTATAATCCTGGCAGAAAGATCATAAGTTTAAAGCCAGCTTGGGTAACAGAATGAGACCCTGTCTAAAAATGAGATAGACAGAAAGAAAGAAAGAAAGAAAGAAAGAAAGAAAGAAAGAAGGGAAGAAGGAAAGAAAGAAAAAAGTAATTTTAGTCCAACTTGTCTTTAAGCCCAGGCCCTGCCCCAGCTTCATGTAGAAGGAAACTATCTCAAGGCTCTGTTGCTCTTGAAATCATGGACATGTACAGCTTTGAATAGAGCAACCTTCAAAAAAAAAAAAAAAGGAATGCTTGAAGTGTCATAACAAACCTACATGCCAGAGCAAAGTGTTTCTTGCTGCAAGCATCCCCCAGGAAAGAAGTTCATTACTTCATTGTCATTGTCTTCAGCAGCCAGAACATCCTTTGTGTTTAAAGCCTCCTTTGCCTCTTCTTCCAGATAGTTGAATGCAAATTTCTTTCTCTCAAAGCATTAAGAGCCTCAGTGGCTTATTCCTCTGCCCCCCTTTTCCTTGCCTGGCCTCAGATATTTCTCAGAGAGTCTCCTCTTCCTCATCCCCACAAGGGGTATATTCCTCTGTCTGTGATTTTGGCCTTTCTTCAATCCACACTCATTGTCTGCTTTTCAGCATGACACTTGGGGGGGGAGGCGAAAAAACATCTTTACAGAAGAGGTATACCTCTTTTGTTCACATAAAGTCACCAACTGGATTCTTTTTAATAGGTGTCCTTCCTGGACCACAGATGTTTGGGTGATTTTTTTCCAAGCCAGCATCAACATATGGCCTGATCTGGTCCCTTGTTGCCTAGCCTGCACAAACTGGGCCTTACCTAGTCCTTTAGTCCCGAGAAAATGGAATTGCATGCCTTTCCTCTTTTTCACTAATATATCATGCAGGCTGGACTGCTGATTTTAATAATATATTGAAACACTATCCTTCTTTTCCCATTTTCCCAATTTGGAGACCTCCGGTGTAAGCATCTGTGGTCCCCCGTAGAGCACTCTGCTTCTGTATACCCAATGCTATATGATATGAACTCGCCAACAGCCTGACTGCATGAGACCTGGGAGAACTGAGTGACTGCAGTTGTACTGACCAGCTCAGCACTCCAGGGAAGGAGACCCAAGGCCTGGGCAATAGACATCTCTCTGATCAGCCCCCGATGCTCACAGCAGCATACCAAGTAGCAGATGATGGAGCAGGACGCCTGGAGCTTCTCATCAGGCATGAGGAGCTCCTACTTTTTGGTTAATACAAGGTCCGGTTTCTTTCCGAGAAAATTCTAGAGCAAGGAAGGACGAGAGACACTTTAAACAGAAGTTTGGCAAGTTTGATGGGGAGATGGTCAGAGGCAAAAAAAAAAAAACAAAAAACAAAAAACAAAACAAAACTGAAAACCAAACCAAGACAAAAAAGACTCTCCCTCTGAGCCAGCACCTAGAGTCACCAAGTCATCAGGGTGAACACGGAGGCAGATATTAATTAGTCCAAAAGGGCAACATTTCAGTTACTGAGGATGAATGTTCCGGAAATCTCCCAAACAGTTCTGCCAACTAGGGACCAAGCATGGTTCTGCATGGTGGCTAGGCTAAATCGAAAAGGTTCTTATACAAAGATGATAATGAGGTAACAGGTGTGCTTATTAGTGTGGCTTAATTATCTCACAGAGTATGTGTCTATAAACAGCATGTTGTACAGCATAAATACATTTATCTCCTTACACATGAGCTTTGCATCCATGCAAATATGGATCAGAATAAAATACACCAGTAACACAGTGCTATAAGAGTAAAATTATAAAAAATGCATTGCACCATAATAAGTCCTTATCGTCTACATTGATTACACAATTTAAGTTTGCCATCTAGACGTGACGTAAGGGAGTTGTGTGTTTTACACTGTCTTATGGGAGGGAACCGAGCATTTGTAGGTCTTTTGAGGGACATGCTAGAACCGATGGATACTGAGGAAACGCTTTGTATACAACTTTTATTTGTCAATTAAAATTGCAAATGTTGAAAAGCTCATGGATGAAAGCAAAAGGTGACAGGCCAAGCGACTGAAGTGTCAGCTGGTTAGAAGGTGGCTGTGGACCTCTGTCCCTTTAGCTAATACTGTCACCTAGGTAAAGACATGGTTAAAATGTACCAAGTGCTGCTGCTCTGCCTGGCAAGCAATATTGAATTGCTGAGCTGAGAATACGTATTTCAAACTGTGCTTTTAAAAAGAGTAGAACGGTCAGGCATGGTGACTTCAAACCCAGTATTTGGGAGACAGAGGCAGGCAAATCTCTGAGTTTAGGGCCAGCCCAGTCTACATGGCAAGTTTCTGAACAGCCAAGCCTACATACACAGCAAGACCTTGTCTTAAAAGACAGAAATAAAAAAACAACAACAACAAGAAAAGTTATAGAATAGCTTACTTGTTGGGAGGGACAAGGATACAACCTCACCTAAATGCCTACATTTAGTATTTATCCATCTCTCCTTGCCAGACACCAATTAACAACTGTGAAGAGTACCTGGGAATTAGGGATGCAACTCGGAGCTTACCGAACCGGATCCAAGTGCCTAGCTTTTATTCCTGAAAACAAAACAACTGTCTTGATTTTGTATTGTTGTGAAGAGACACCATGACCCAGGCAGCCTAAAAAAAGAAAACATTTAATTGGAGGCTTGCTTGCAGTTTCAGAAGGTGGACCCATGATGGGCGTGATAGGGAGTATAGCAGTAGACAGGCAGGCATGGAGCTGTAGCAGTAGCTAAGAGCTTACATCAGATCTACAAACAGAAGGCAGAGAGAAGGCACTGGGCCTGTCCAGGGCTTTTGAAACATCAGAGCCAAACCCCGTTGACATACGAGGCCACACCTAATCCTTCCCCAAAGCAATGCTGCCTGCTAGGGACCAGGCATTCAAATCTATAAGCCTGTAGGGACCATTCTCATTCAAATCACTGTGGCAACCAACCTGAAATCGGCAGGAAAAGAAAGTTAACTTGGCTGTAGGAGACCTGGAGAAAAGGGAGCAAGAATTTGCTCTGACCCAAATTCAGCTGGTAGGATCCTACCACACAGTGGCACAAGGTTTCTTAAGAAAAAAGTCGCTTAGATTTATCATCAGCTTTTCCCCAAGGTGCTTCAAAAATATTGGGGTGTGAGGAAAATTAGGAGCCACACATTCCCCTGCACATGAGGAAGGTAAGATGCTTGGTAAGCATCCAGGTCTCAGGAACCCAGTCTAGAGAGTACAGCTTCAGGGGAGGGAGTGTGACCACTGCCACGCCACTCCTAGCCCCTTTCCCAAGATTCTGAGCCCAGAGTCTTGGGACCTCTGAGCATCTGCCCGCAGTTGGGTGTCACACATTGCTGCTAATGTGTCTGCTTTGATCTCCCCACCTAATTTTTTTCCCCAGCTGATGTTCAAAGGGTTACCTTGTGTTTAATATTTGATTAAAGTGAATTGTAAAATATGCTTTGTTAAAAAGAGGGCTCCCTTGAATTCTGGAGCGCCGTAGCATGGGAAACAGTGCTTCCCCAGCTTCTTCAGGTGACATCTACAGAGGTGTAGACTTTGACTCATTTTTGGCAGCACCGAATCCGTCAGTTTCCACTGCTGTAGTCATTCTGGAGTGTTCCATAATCTAGGGTGATTATAGAACCCGACTAAAGCTGGCTGAGTGGCCCACATCTGCAAGAGGGTCGAGATTTCAAGGCCAACCTGAACCGCCCATCAGCACTCTGTCTCAGATAAAACAAATTAAGACAAAGAGCTTGAAGACCTAGAGAGGTCTCATTGCTCCCTAATGTTAGTTCCATGTTACCCTTTTTCTTTTTGGTGGTAGTAGTAGGGATGGAAATATGGTGGGGAGTGGGGTGAAAATGCGTAAATATCGCGTTTTTTGAAAAAAACGTCTTAAAGAAAAGCATGATTATACCCTAATGACATCTGGAGATAGATGAACTTTAGAAAAGGTAACTGGTTCCTAAGGTTTCTGGCTTCTAATGAGTTATTAACAAAAGTACAGTATGTTATTCCAATTTACTCCCTGGGGCAGAGTTCTAGGGAGCTCCTTTTCAGGGGCCTGTGTTGCATGCAGTTGCAAGTTTCCCACACTTCTGACAGTTCAGTAATGCTTATGAGATGAGCAGTTCATGAAGCTAATTTCTCGGATAAAAAAATTGCTTTGTTAAAGCACACTTTAAAATGGTTTCTTTAATTTAATAGAACCATTAGACTGTAAACAAACGTGTCCTTATCATAAAAGTGGCTTATTACATGTAACACAAGCACAGTTTCTTTCTTTTTTTGTTTTTTTTTGTTTTTGTTTTTTTTTTTTGTTTTGTTTTTTGGTTTTTCGAGACAGGGTTTCTCTGTAGCTTTGGAGGCTGTCCTGGAACTCACTTTGTAGACCAGGCTGGCCTCGAACTCACAGAGATCCGCCTGCCTCTGCCTCCCGAGTGCGTGCGCCACCAACGCCCGGCAAGCACATTTTCTTTAAAAAAAAATTGAAAAAAAATCTTGGAACTGTAATATAGTTTTGTCCCTTCCTCCCTGCAGCCCCCTCCCATGTAACTTAGCCTGCTCTGTCTCAAATCCACGGCTTCCATCTCTTCAGTTTTTGCTGTAAAGGTATTATATACAATTAATCTTGATTTTCTGCCCTCTGTCTTGCCTGCTTGTCGTTTATTTAACTGAGTGAGGCCAAATGATGTCATCACACTCGTCAGGTCTGTCGCTTCCCACAAGAAAATGTCATTTAAAAACCCGCAGTGCATGTGTGTGGTCCATGTGTTGAAGTTATAAAACAACATAGTGTGTGGGTCCCTGCATTGTTTGGGACAGGACTTTCCGTCGTGTTTGCCACTGCTCACGCTACGCTAGCTGACACTTGGGCTTCCGGGGAGTCTCCTGCCTCCACTTTCCTTATTGCCTTAGGAGCAATGAACTTTATGTGGGTCCTACAGATTTGAAGTTAATGTCTTTCTCATCATCCTCTACTTACTTTTCACGACAAAATGCTGACACATCCACATTGTCACTCGGCTCCCTGATTGGAGTTGGGAATCCTTAGGCATCTCTGGGTTGAAAGCATTTGGAGGACTTTGTCTGGAGCAAAGAGAGTCATAGAGTGGGCCCTTCATCCTAGCAAGCAATTCCCATTTCTTCCTCACAGAACGTCTCCCAGGACATCTCCCAGGGCTTCCAACGAGTGGGAAATGGACTGCATTTAAACTTCAGCCTTCAGCTCCAACTTCCATGTTTATCTGGTGTGTGTGTGTGTGTGTGTGTGTGTGTGTGTGCGCGCACACATGCACGTGTAGATGCTAGTGAGCAGGAATAAAAGGAAGGAAAAATGGGACAGCAGATCCTTTAAAAAATACTTCCAGGGGCTGGAGAAATGGCTCAACAGTTAAGAGAACTTGCTACTCCTATGGAGGACCTGAGTTTCGTTCCTACCACCCACGTGGAGGGTCATTTCCAAGGGATCTGACTTCTTTTTCTGACTCCCAAAGGCAACAGCCTTGCACTCATAAAATATAAAGAAAATATTTAAGAACAGATTTCTAAACAGACTTTTGATTCTTGCTGAGATGGAGGAATGTCATTTCTCTCTGGTCCTTATTACATTGGTTCAAAGAATCCAGAGGTAACATGGTGAATGGACATCAGAGCTAGAATGAAGACAGGCAGCCTCCCTCCTGCCTTCCTTGTGTCCCAGACAGCCTGCTGACAGAGAAAAATAAACCAGAACCAGTCCTCCAATAAGGTGAATCTGTCCATGGAAACTGACGGACATTCCTGAGCAGTTAGCCTCAGGCAGCAGAAAGCACACTCATGTGGGCATGGGGGATTGCTCAAGAGAAGTCGCAATCCGTGTTGTGAAACAAAGCCTCAACATGTTTCGAAGATTCATATCACACAGCTCTTGTTTCCCAGCCATCGTGGAATCAAACTGGAAACCAAGGAGAAAGACAGCAGGAAGCCCCCACACAACAGAAAATACATTTTTTTTGTAATGATCCTTAGGCGCACGCAGCGAGAATTTCAAGGGGGACGGATGGATCGGGAGCATCGCACGGAAATAAGCGCACTATGGTTGGGGACCAGTTTGAAAGGGAGCATGGCAGCACTGAGTGCTTGGAACTTTAAAAAGGGAAAGCTTTCGAGCCTACGTCTTTCTCTTTGGGAGAGGAGGAGCAAAGCCAAGGCAAACGACACAGATGGAAGCAAAGGCACTAGCAGGAGTCAATGGGTCTGGGGGGCAGGGCAGGGCAGGGCGGCGCTCCTCTGGTGTGTGTCTGAGGCTTTGAGTTCCATCCCGGGAACCAAAGCCAACCAAATGACCAAAGCAAAGATGGATTGCAAGAGACCGAGAGCAACAACCAAAGCAGGGAATGTTGACCAAATAAAACTTTGGCGCCGGGCGGTGGCGGCGCATGCCTTTAATCCCGGCACTCGGGAGGCAGAGGCAGGCGGATCTCTGTGAGTTCCAGGCCGGGCTGGACCGACAGCCTCCAAAAACAATACAGAGAAACCCTGTCTGGTAAAAACCACACACACACACACACACACACACACACACACACACACACACAAAACCTTTGGTCTGCAGGCAGACATGAAAGGGAAGACACAGGCTACAACACAGCCACTGGTATGTTCAGAAGCTCTGGAATGGACCTGCACGCTCTGCTCCACAGGAGAGTGCTCCTAACAGCTTTACACATGCCCAGTACCTCGAGAAACAACGGATCCAAGTACTTAGCACCCACCCGTTAGTAGCTTGGTTGGTGGAGTGTTTATCTGGAATGTATGCATCCCCCACTCCGCCAGCACACAGGTTATGGGCCAGACTAGGCCACCTGAGACATCATTTCAAACAGACAAACGGGAGAGCATTGAAAGAAAGCTGAGTGTTGGAGGTATGAGACCAAGGCCACTGTGCCCAGTATGGAAAAATTTTTTTTCCTAATGGAGACAACAAAAAGCATAGATCAGTCTGAGAGCCCTGGGGGGTTCATGGACCACCTGTCCAGATCCAAACTGGTAAGAGTTTCTGTCTCAAAACAGAAGGTGACACATATGAAGTGAATTTCAATACCCACCCAAGTGTACACACACACACACACACACACACACACACACACACACACACACACACACCCTAAGGGGGAAAAACTGTAAATGACTAAAATCCCTAAATGAAACTGATAATCTGGGTGGTCCAATAATGACGAAAGAATGTGAACTTGTAATTAGAAGTACCCGGAAAAGAAACCTCTGGGCCCGGATCGGTTCATTGAGAATTCTGAAGTTCATTTAAAGAATTAACACTGATTACACGCAACGTCCTCTAGAAAACAGAAGAGGAGAGAACCATCCCCAAATCGTTATCTGAAGCCAGTGTCCCGGCTATGTAAAGTATGCATGGGGAAATGAACACGCTTTCTCAAGGTTGGCCCGAAAGTCCCGAATAAAGCATTCGCAAGCCATGTCCATCAGATGCTGGTGAATTATGCACGCTGATCCAGTGTGATCTTTTCTAGGTATGCAGTGAGTGACAGTCAATATCCACGTGCCAACAGGCTAAAGAGGAGGCCTAACAAACACAAAAATATATTTGAAGAGTACAGTAGCAATTTGTGAAAAAAAATAATAATTCTCAGTCAGTTTCTTGAGCTTCACATGAATCTTTTCCAGGGGTCTGCTTTCCCCTGGGGTGTGGAAATGTGAGAGTTAGGATCACATCTTCTTCACTGCAGCCCCCGCAGGGAGCGGTGAGAGAAAAAGGCAGTCAGAGAGGAGAAAGAAAGAAAACAGGCCCTCTCTGCCTGCGGGGTGGCTTCTACCGAAAACTCCCAAGGACTTTACCAAAACCTCCCGGAGCTGATGAGTGAACCCATCCTCATCAGCATTACAATATCCGGTAACAACATAGAAGAGAAATCATGAATTTCTACCAATAAGTGTAAAAACATACAGCATTTGGCCACTCCATGAAAATGAAATCCTTAGACACACGCTTAGTAAAATAGCACAGAATGTGTGTACTAAAGTCATTAAGGGGGAAACTTTTTTCTTTTGTTAACTTGGAAAAATCTACCACAGGGAACATCAGTTCTCTTCCAGTTGGCTTAATAGTTTTATGATATTTCTGTAAGATCCCAGGAAAGGCTTCTATTTATTTATTTATTTATTTATCTATTTATTTATTTATTTATTTATTATTTATGTGTGCATGGTCTCATGTTGATTTGGAAAGTACAAATGAAAGTACAGCAACGGTAGTATCCCCAAAGAGAAAAACTCTGCATGGCATCCATGCAGTGTCTTTGAGCACTTTAGAAGCTGAGGAGCTGTGGGTAGGAAACTACCAACGGAGAGGCAGATAGGATACCAGTAGAATAGAAGAGCGAATTGAAAGATAAGCCTGCACAAGAATTCAACTGATTTTTCTTTTATTTTGTTGTTTGTTTAATTTTTTGATTGAAATACTGTTTTTATCTATTCGAAAATTGCATACAATGTGTCTCCATCATATCCAACCCTTACTCCCAACCCCAACGCCATGCTGGGATTCCTCTCCAAACATAGCTCTCTCCTGATTTATGTTCTCCTTTATAATTAATTAGTATTTTAGAACATCAAGGAAGATTTCCTTGGCATTTAGGAGGATGGACAATAAGGCAGCAATCTCGCTATCTCTGACGTAACTGGCAGGGAAGAGAGGGAAAAAGGAAGCCGGCAGGCTCAGTAAAGTCAGTCTGGGAGCAGCTTCCCCAGCAGGGCTGTGGTAGAATTCAACCAGTTTTTAACAACAGATTGGAAGCAATTCGGTAGTGAAGCAAAGGGGTGTCGATCAAAGCTTCGACTCCCACACAACTTGGCACAAAATGGCTGGGAAATGAGAGCATCTTGACAGCCTGAGGCTAGAAGGAGAGGTCCCAGCACGAACACCCTGGCCCAGGTCAAAACGAAAATTGGGAGACAAGGCTGGGAACTACAAGACTCGATGATGAAGATGGTGAAAGTGTGAGCTCTCTATTCAGAGAAAATATCTGTGATCCTGTTCTTCATGAAGGATCTGGATCTGGGACACATGAATAATCTCAAAATGTAGCCACCGCCAAGAAGCCAGGTTCCAGTCTCCTGAGCGAAATGCTTGAGAATGTCATGTCTGCACTCTCTTTTTGTACTGACTACAGCTAGTAAGCTTCTAGTCCTGGATTCACCATCAGTCCAATGAAAAGCCTCAGGTAGGCTGTTCTTTTTTGTGTGCCTCACTCAGAGACCTCACCACTGTGTAGAATGATTTCTTTTAAGGTTGTGTTGAGCCCGAGTCCAGTGCTAGGGAAATCCAGGACCTAGGATTCTGTGTCCCGGTGAGCGGCATACCCCATTTCCCTACAGCCTAATTTTTCTGTCTCTACATTCAGTCTAGGTTTTACTAAGAGAATGCAAAGGAGGTCTGTTTCCAAGATTCCTGAAATATGCTTGGTGACTTCCTCAAGCGTATTGATTGCTGTTGATGTTTGCACACATATGTTCATTCCTGGGGATCAACTTGATCATAACTTTGACTCAGTTTCCTGCTGGATAGAAGTCAAAATGGTACATGGTAAATATTCATCAACAGGCCCGAAATGCAAGATGAGAAACAGAACCACTTCAGCGCTAGGAAATTTACCCCCCCCCCTTTTTTTCCTCTCCAAGGAGTCTACCCTCCTGAATTTTGCTCAGTAGCAAATCAGAGAAACTAATATGGTGCTCATTTATTTTTCCTCAAGAGTTGAGGTCTTCATTGCTCTGGACTGAATGGTCGTGGATGTATTAACTCTGTATGGGACAGTTAGTTGTGTTCTGCCCAACTGGAAAGCATTTGTAACAGTACACACCAGTAGCGGGCAACGGCTTCTTTCTCAGCGTGAAGCACAAAGATTTGGAGTTCGGTGCTGGAAGCCACATGGCTTTCCTGGAACCGGTTTTAATGCTGACCCGAAATCTTCCCATTCTAGAATTGTGAGGCTTGTGAGAAGAACACGTATGACAGTGTGCTGATGGGGTGGCAAGGCTTATTGTTGCCTGATGAGCACCGCCCCCGGTTGACATATGTAGTCCTAACCGGAGGCCTAACTCGATTTAAAAATAATTTTGTATTTATTCGTTGGCAACCTCATACATGGATCTGGATCGTGTTCATTCCCCGCTCTCCAAACTCACATCCCCTTCCTCTATCCCTTTTCTACTTATGTGCATTCAAAATAAAATATAGAACCCGCCGAATTTCATTAGGGCTGCTTGTATGTGCATGGTGAGTGTGTGTGTGTGTGTGTGAGTGTGTGTGCGCGTGTGTGTGCGTGTGTGTGAGTGTGTGTGCGTGTGTGAGTGTGTGTGAGTGTGTGTGAGTGTGTGTGAGTGTGTGTGCGTGTGTGAGTGTGTGCGTGTGAGTGTGTGGGGCGTGTGTGTGAGTGTGTGTGAGTGTGTGTGTGTGTGTGTGTGTGTGTGGTTATGTTTGCTGGATCGTGGGCAACTTATCAGTGGCTACATCCCTAAAGAACAATGACACCCCTCCCTGCAGCCGTTAGTAATTGCAAATAATGCCTTGGCTAGACAGATGTGGTCCTCATGAGTCCTTCCTCATTCATGCTGGAATCATAGATTGGCCTGGTGTTCTGTAAGACTTGTGCTAGTGACCATAACTGCTGAGTCAATGAGTTGTAGCATTCCTCTTCATCCTCTTTCTTTTTTCCCACATCTTTTTTTCTGTTTCTTTTACTTGGTGGTCAAGGGGGTGATAGGAATGTCCTGTTTAGGACCGAACATGCAACAGCTACTTCTTCTCAGCATTTTGGCCAGTTATAAATCTCTGCATTAACTGCTGCTCACTGAAAAAAAAGAAGCTTATCAAAATATTTGAGAAAAGCACACTAATCTATGAGTATAAGCGTACATATTTAGAGGGTCGTCTGACAACAAGTCTGTTTACAGAAAAAGAAAAAAAACACAAATAACTACAAAGAATCCTTACTGTAAGCAGGTTCTCTCCTAGTGCCTGCGACCTCCCTAGCCGTGAGGTTTTGAGAGGTTTACAGTACCAGGCATGAACGTCCTCCTTTATAGTGGGCTTTAAATCCCATTTTTTAAAAAAAATTGTCTGACTATGCACACAGCATCCACGCCACCATTGCTCCAGTGGGGGTGTCTTGCCTGCCAGGTCGGTATTACAGCATGCAGGGATCAACACTGATTAAGCACACTGATCCCTTCTCCCTGTGGTCTATGTAGATAGCACCTCCCAGCACTTTAATGTCATTCAGGAAGGAGGGAGTTTTGAGGTGAGTTCTGGCTGGATTTCTCTATGCAACATGTATGTTGTCTTCAGCAGCTGGGTCTTACCGTGTAGTTTCTGGTGGAAAACCAAAAGCAGTGTGGAAGCCTGTCTTGTTTGGAGGATCTTCTCTAGTCCCCTGCCCCAAACCCATAACTCGTAGGGACAATTTCACATACCTGACACAGGAGGTTTTGTTTAGTAACCCATGATTATTTTTTTTTAAAGTAGCGCTGTCCAGTCGTGGAAAGAGCACATTTTGGTAGGAACTAGACGAATTAATAAAGTTCACATGGAAGAATCGGTGGGGAAAAGACCTTGGTTTTGAATAAATACCTCCCTATGAGGTAGTTTTTTAAAATGGTGTAGATTGCAAGCAAAGAAACCGTAGCAAGGTCGGCGTGAATCAGCGGAGGAGAGGGGAGCCCAGCAGCAAATATACTCGCTGCGGGGCTCTGGCAACTAGCAGGGATGATGCTTTAAAGTCCGAGGCACAAGGATAATCTAGGTTTTTTGTCTGAAAACACGAGGGCTTTCGTTTTCTATTTCTTGTGCAAAACATCAAATGAGACAGAGGCTTGAGAGTTTTTAAAAGGGTTGAAGAAAATGCGGGAGAATTCGGTCCAGCTTGAGTGTGCGTTATTTCTGGAATAGAAAACACTTGACTCTGCCCTTCTCTTCCTCTATATGCCAGGCTGCCCTGGACCTCACTGTGAAGCGATGGCCTCAGTCTCCCACAAGCTGGGGTGGAGGAAGCGCCGCCACCTCCCCCTTTCTTTACCAGCCCTTCCCTCTCTTGTTTTAACAAAACGCCCATGTAAAGAAAAGTGCGAAATTAAAAAAAAATGAGTGAAGGATTGACATTATCAGGGAAAAAAAAAGACTCCTGGACGTAACAAACTACACAGGAGACATGGATGGGGATGTTGGTGAAGCAGTTTGTAGCTTCAGATTGCTTAGAGAGATACAAGGAAAACCAGCAGTGCATGCACGCGCTTTGGATCCAGCATTGCCAACCCTGTGCAGGGAATCATGCTTGTGAAAAGCATCTGCACGCGGCATCTGCATGGGGCTGATCCTGCACAATAGATGGGACGTTGAAAAGCTACGTCTTTTTCAGGCCAGAAATTGCATTCGGTGAATTTTACTCTAAAAAAATTTTGTGGGGCTGTTGCCAAGATGGTAACTGTGTCATCATTTAGAACAGTGAGAAACTCCTAAGTGCCCAGATGCCCCACAGTGACAAAGCAGAATAAGTGCTCATGGGCGATTTTATAAAAGTGAGCATTGTGCAGCCGTTCAAAGGACAAGGTCTCTACATCCACGTGATGCAGTCTGCAAGTATTTGCAACACCTTTTGCAGAGTATGACTGGAAGCTTGGCAAAGTGTGTTTGGAACTGGACACGGCCAGATAGGATACTCACCAGAAATCTGCACTGTGTGTTTGATTCTTTTGGAGGGTGTCAGAGAGCCTATTTTTATTTGTTTATTATTTGCTTTTTGTCTTTTCTTCAAGACAGAGTTTCTCTGTAGCTTTAGTGTCTGTCTTGGAACTCGCTCTGTAGACCAGGCTGTCCTTGAACACACAGAGATCCGCCTGTCTCTGCCTCTCCAGTGCAGGGATTAAAGGCGTGCGCCACCGCCGCCTGGCATGTCAGGGAATCTTAACATGCATATTGCTTCCACTGCTCATATGGATTACTTTTCTTTGATGGGAATGGAAATACAGAAACAGCACTGTACATCTTGGGCTTCTCGGTGTTTGGTGCAATCACTTGGGCCGGATAGAATGTTGACGTGCTCATTGTACCTTTTCTTTAGTCAAGGCAGGGAAACTCAGTTGCTCCAGTCCAGCTCTGGTCTTTGTGCTACCAAAGATAAAAGCTAGAGACATTGAGTATCAAGACAAAACGTGTACGCAGCGCAGCTTGCTCTGGGTCAGGCGCTCACTTATGACATCGCGGGCATGCGCGCGCGCGCGCGCGCGCGCACACACACGGGCGCGTACACACCGTCTCCTCAGCTCTGTGGGGGGCGGGGAGCGCCACGCTTATCATTTGGTTTCACCCGGCTAAGAAACGGAAGCACCTAAGTATTTTGTTTCTTCCACCTGAAATTCAGATCCGAAGTCTGTTCTTCGCCTTGGCTGTGGGCTTTCCTGTCATCTCTGCCCTGCCGATAGTTCCAAGCATGTATCTGTGTGCCATGGGGGAACTTATAAAGATTCCTCACGGCTTATCATCTGTCCAGCGAGACTTGGGAATTAAAGAGGGAACTGTTGGTGCTGGGCTTGGGCAAGTGGGAGTGAACTCAGGCTGTCTGGGTAAAGTGGAACCGCCATTCACTGTCATTGTTGCATGCCAACCTCCAGAGTGATAGAGCGAATCCTCTCTTACCAACGCTTTAGGAGGAGGGAAAAAGCAGGAAAAACACAGGCAAGGGAGGACCGTTGGTTGTCACAGAACAGCACCAGCATCTTCCTGGAACAGCGGTGTGACAGAGGAGTAGCCAGAGGTGGGCTTGCAAAGGGAACTCATACTCTGTGGCTGCCATGTGTATTAGATGTGGGGGCCGCTTTGAAAGACTTACTTCAGGCTGTTTCCCTGCCAGAGAACACAGGTCGCCACCACACAGCCCCGTTGCTTATTTGGGGAACGCTTCTGGTCACGCCTTTCCGTTTTCAGCATCGTCCTCCCTGGTTCAGCCAGCATAAATTTAACCCCATGTCCACTTTTACTTCATGCCAAGCTCAGTGTTAGCTCCTTGGCCTGGGACTTAGATGGACAAGGTGAGGGCATGAGTCATTTGATGGGACCTGAGTGTTGTGTGAGAAAACTCAGATCGATTTGCAGGAGGATGGCTTTGTTGGCGAGCAGGTAAGAAATAGGGGGAGTCAGGTCTCAGAGAAACAAATGAGTTGCCCGTGTAGGCACGGAGGCAGTAGATGGCCAAGTCTCTGTTAAGAGGTTGTCTGGAGGACGTTTCTTTGTGTATCTCTTATATTTTCCAAAGATGTGAATAGACTTTAACCCATTTTCCTCTTTCTAGTATAAATTCCTTTAATTTTTCTTAATACATTTTCTGTTTTTCTATATTTACAATCTCAGCACACCACGTATTTAGTATTTAAAAGTACTCGGTCAATGAGACAAAGCTTACCTGATGCTGCCAGCTACTTTGACTGCTCCTAGCACCCTGGCCATCTTCTGGGATATAAAATGAGTACATTGACTAACCAAATCCCCGCAGCAAATACTACTGAAAGCTTTCTTACTCCAAACACATCTCCATCTCCCAGTATCAGTACTGGGGCAACTGAATATTATCGGCAGGCAAGCAAGTGATTTTGGTCAACCAAGGTGACACCGTCCTGGCCTTGGAAAAAGTCCTTCTGCCTGTCACTTCGAGCACAAACGGACACGAGCATGACCAACGGAGCTGTACTTGTGTGTCAGGTGCTGCTGTTGCTTGGGAGAAGCCTGCTTGGCTCCCGTGGATGCCTCTTGGTTTAGTGTAACACAGGATGACAGAGTCTCGGAATAAAGATGAGGCATGGGTTATGGCAGCAGGCAGCTCCACTGTCTGAGATTCAGTCCTTTCCGTTTATAAGCTCAGTGGTTAAAAACAGCCACCCCAGCTTAGCGCTCATTTCTAATATTTGGTATAGCTTGTTGGATCTCTTAAATAAGTTTCAGCCTAAAAGGAAATCGTGATTGTCTCTGAAGGCATGAAGTCAGGGATGAGGTTGTCAGGCATATCCAGTTAATTTGTTAACACAAGCAGGACTCTTTACTTAAGTTGCTAACCCTGTCTGTCTCCAGTGGTTTCTCTTCCTGTAGCCCACTGCAGAGACAACTTCTCGTGCTCAGACTCCTCATTTTAGTAGTGAATGGTAGAACCCAACGGTTGAAGGGTGATGCAAATTGAAGGGACATACTATTACACAAGAGTAAAAGTTAATGCCTACGTTAAAACCATTTTGGAATGGGAGAATGTTCATGGGATGTTAAGTGAAAAAGTAGGATATGGAATTATGGGCACACGACTGAATAAAATGAACTATAATAATAAAATAGAACACACTTACATAACCTGCAGTACATCAAAATACAGATATTTCATCAGGCTAGACTGGAAGAAGATATGTGTTTTATCTTGCGTTTCCCAGTTTCTTTAGTTTTCCTCCCTTCCTCTCTCCTTGTCCTGTATCCGTTTATTAAGAACACATACTGTAGCAGGCGCATGAGAACTGGACAGAAGAATATTCTCTTGTTGACCTGCAAAGTTCTCATGTTTCTTGATCGTATCTAGCTTCACCATTATCTCGTTTGGCAATACTCTCATTTTTTATGTGTTCAGTGTTTTGTGGGGGACCTTTCCACCTGTGGTCTAATTATCCCTGGCCTGGAGTGTGGTGGGGTAGTGTTATCCTTCTGAAGCACCCTGAGGACCACACACACACACACACACACACACACACACACACACACACACACACAGGTGCACGCACACACGCATGCACAGCTTTTGCAACCAGATGTCCTGAATGTGAGTCTTGAGGATGCAGGATACCCATCCCCAGCTGCTTTGTGGAAGCAGTTGTACAGGTATCCTCCTGCTGCAGGAGCAAGGCAGACTCTACAGATGCATGTTCTCCTTGGAGGCCTGGGGCTGACACAAGGATCAGAGGAACATCCCCAAGGTCAATCCACAGGGAAAAGCCACAGTTCTCCGTCTGTCCTTATAGGGAAATCTGCTTTTCCCCCAACAGACCTGGTCACTGTCATAGATTGCTTGGCTGATCAGATTCTTCAGCTCCATTTCCCTCCCTAGTCAAAGCAGTAGTCATGCAGTCGTCCATGTGTTCAGTCCGCGTTCATTGAGGACTTGCTGTCTGCTCATCCACATGTACACCGCAGCAAATGGTGAGGAGGTGGAACCATATTCTAGTCACTTGCAGCTGACGGTGTGTCGGCTGCCTAAGACCAAAGACCGCGGTCCCATGGAGGCATGTCCCTTGGCAACACACACCTGCCACGGTCTCTGAAATGGCTAGAAATTCATAGCAGATGTTTCGCTTTAGGTCACAAGCTGTCCTGTGCGGCTGACCCACAGACCTATAATTCCTGACCCAGCATTGCTCTGCTTCCCATGTCCCGGTGTGTGGTGTCCGCAGAGGAGTACCCATGAAAGTGACCTTGCAAAGTGCTTCAACCGGACTCCCAAGGAAAAGCACCTGATACAAATGCGTAGCCCACAGCTTCTCCAAAGAGCGGTTCTCAAGACAGCCATTTCTGTCACGTTTTATTGTTTTCTTCCCTGTAAATGCCTGGGCAGAGGGAATCCCCTTTAACTGAGGCTAAAACAAAGAATGAGCTGTGGCTTAACAATTTTATGATTTACGGTTCATCTTCGTGTTTGGTTGATAAATAACATGATGCAATTCTGCCTCGGGTAAGTAGCTTACTTAAAACATAATTTGTTAACGTTATTTGGTTAAATGTGTAAAATTAGTTATCTTAGCCACGTCTCGGTATGAGATTCACTGTTAATAGTGCTGCTCTCTTTAATTCTTTTTACCTTATGAAACAAACAAACAAACAAACAAACAACAACAACAAAAAAAACGTGACCACCCCGGCATCTCTTCCCACAGAGCTCGCAGCAATCGCTGTTCTGTGTACACTTCTGGGATTTTGGCTGCTGTAGGTACTTTAGACAGATGGAATGACACAACGTTTGTCTCTGTGACTGGCTTATTTTATCAGCAAAAGGCCTTCAATTTTTCCCGTGTTGTAGGGTGTCTCAGACTTTTCTTCTGTTTTAACTCAGGTTAGTCAAATATTACTTTGTGTGTGTGAACCCTGTTTGTTTTGTTTTCATCATCCTCGTCCAAACCATTGTCGGGGAGTTTTTGTATGTGGGTTTTGGTAAGGGCACAACTTTATTTTGCTAAAGGTGGATAGTTGGCTTCCCCAGTAGCATGTGTTGACAACATTGCCCTTTTCTTCATTTGGTTGTCTTGACAACCTTCTGAAGAATCATTTGCCCACTGTAACGATTAGCATTATTCAACCAGGACATGGACCTCTGAGCATGACTGTAGGTAACTGTGTTAATTGCACCAACTGAGATAGAAGGGCCGGTCCACTGTAGGTGGTGATATTCCTTTGGCGGGGCTTCCTGGGCTATGTAAGGGCGAAGACAGCGAGCTGAGTGCCGGCATGCAATCATTCATTCCTCTCTTTTGCTGTAACATGATCAGCTGCTTCAGGCTCCTGACGACTTCCTGTCAACGATGCACTGTAATCAGGGGTGCAAATTAGAGGTGAATCTTTCTCTCTTAAGTTGCTTTGGTCAGGGCGTTGTGTTCCAACAACAGGAAGAGAAACCAAGACGTTGCATCTGGTTTATCTTATAGTGGGTAATTCTTCCCATCCAAGTACTAACCAGACCCGCCCGTGCTGAGCGTCCTAGATCAGAGGAGACCCTGCACATTCAGGGTGGTGTGGCCGCAGACTATAGTGGGTGTTCTACGGGTCTTTTAGTTCCTTGGCTAAGTCTAATGCATTTATTTCATCGATGCTGTTGTAAATGGAATCGTTTTTGTAATTTCCTGTTTAGATTATTATTGGCTGTACTTCATTTATTTGTCCAGTAGTCTCAACCCTGCTTGTTTGATCTTGGGGGGGGGATTGACAAACAAGATCATGTTATTTGCACATGGTAATGCATCTTCACTCAGATTTTAGGCCTTTTCATTCCCCCTCATTGTCCCAGGTCTCTGTATTCTAGCTTTTTTCCTGATTTTTTTTTTAAGGTGGAAAGTTAATGAATAATTACTCTGGAAGTTAGACTGCACAGAGAAACATTCATAGGTGTGATGAGTATAGGTGAGCGTCTGTCTGTCTGCCCACTCATCCAGCCATTGCCCTGTCTGTCTGGATACAGGGCACTCCCTTTTCAGTCATAATAGAAATGAAACTTGGGTGGATAGAATAATCTTTACAGGCTGAAAGTGTGCTTTAAATAGAAGTGAGCAGAGGAGAGGAGAGGGCCATGTCTGGTTAATAAGGATTTAGTTTCATGACAGAGCAGAGAGTTGTCTTTTACTGAGCTGCTGTGGTGGCCTGAAGTCCCACAGATTTTCATTGGACATGAGGAAAATATTTTTAAAAAATTCACACCTTATTGGGTTCTTTTTTCCCATATATAAGACATAGACATAAGTAAGACATAAATAAGGCATATATCCCACATATAAGGCAAAATTCTATGCATAAGACGTAGATAAGCAACCAGTATGTTCCTGGCGATATGTGGCACCAACTTCCATCAAGCAGGTTTTCGTTTTCCAGAGCAGTGGAGGCTAGGCATGCGGCACAGTGACAGAGTGTTTGTCCAGGGTGCGCAAGGACCACGTTCCATCCTCAGCACAGGGAAACAAACACACAAACAAACAAACAAACAAGAGACCTAAATGCTGCTGATGAGGAAGGACAGGAACTTTCTTCGTTTTTATCCAGAAAATTCTATATTTTATATTTTTGTTTTACTTTAGGAACAATCCAATTCTACGTATCAATCCTCCCATTCCCTCACCCTCCCATGCTTCCCACTGACCCCCCCCCAACCCAGCCCCCACCTACTCCCCAAGGATAGTGAAGCCCTCCATGGGGGCCATCAAAGTCCCTCACATCATCTGGGGGAGGTCCCAGGCCCTCCTTCATGTGTCTAGGCTGCAATAGTATCCCTCCATATGGCATGGGTTCCCAAAGTTCATTTGTGCACTAAGGATAAACACTGTCTCCACTGTTAGAGGGCTCCTAGACTGCCCTAGCTTCCTAGGGGGGCACCCACATTCAGAGGACTTGGTTCAGTCAGTGTGGTTCCCCAGCCTTACCAATGGGGTCTCCGTGCTCTCACTAGGTCAGGTCAACTGTTTCTGCGGGTTTCTCCAGCACCATCTTGGCCCCTTCACCCCTCCTTCCTCTCCGCAACTGGATTCCAGGAGCCTGGCTGAGTGCTTAGCTGTGGGTGCATGTTTCTGCTTCAATCAGCTACTGGATGAAGCTCTAGGAATGGCAACCAAGGTAGTCATCAATCTGATTATAGGGGAAGGGCATCAAAGGCAGCCTCTCCTCCTCTGCCTAGATTCTTAGTTGGGATCATCCCTGTGGATCTCCTAATATTCCCCCTGTCTCCAAACCTATACTGGCTCCCTCTGTCAAGGTTATTTCCTTTCTTCCCTTCCTCTATTCCTCCCCTATCTCAGACCTCATAGTCTCCTCCCCCCTCCCTTTCTCCCTATTGCTCCTTCCCACCCCCGTGCTCCAATTTGATCAGGGGCTCTTGGCCCCCTCTACTTATTCAGGGGATAATGCTTTCTTCTCTTGGGATCCTCCTTTTTTCCTACCTTCTCTGGTGGTGTGGATTGTAGGCTGGTAGTCCTCTGCTCTATGTCTACTATCTATATACGAGTGAGTACATACACTACTTGTCTTTCTGTGACTGGGTTACCCCACTCAGGATGTTTTCTTCCAGAGGAACTTTATTATTATTGGTAGTGGCAATGGACAATAGGTTCGGGGTCAAGATCTTTATTGCATCTCTCTTCATGACATTCTACATTACATTGATGGATCTCACAGAACTCAGTCTTATTTGATGACCCATTAAAATGTAACGCTGTCCTTTGTTCAGCAGGAACTCAGCGTAATCAACACATGAGTATCACCAATTCCTCATTTATCCACCTTTGATGAGGAGGTAAAACATAAAACAGTAAATAGTAAGCACTGCAGATCTTTTTTTGTCTAGCCTTCTTTTGAGGCTCCCTTTTATGTTTGCTGAGCTTTGAATGAATGCTCATGGTGTAAGATGTTAAGCACAGAAATTAAAACGCAGAATTTTAGAACATAAACATGAAGGGAAAAGCCTGCTATCTTTTGGACTGTTTTCCTGTTTTTGATGACTTTCCTGGGAGATGCAAAGGGGGCCTGATATTGGTACTCAGCCTTGGTTTATTCCTGTGTGTTTGTGTCTACTAGCTTCCTGATTCCTCCCTAGTGAGGCCTAGCCTTTCTTGTAAACTCTAAAGCGAAGGTCGAGGAGGCAGTGAATTTGGGAAAGTGTTTTAATTAATCCAAGACTCTGAAAGGCATACCATTCCAGCATAGATGGATACAAAGGAAAGTAGTTGTCTTCGTAGTGGGAGGAAGTTTCTGAAAAGTTGTTGAATGACCATTGTATTAAGTGGCTTTTGTTTGTATGTGTTATCTGGTGTGTTTCCTTCATGTTACATTTATTATATTGTTTGTTTCTTTTGTTATTTAGTATGTAGCATATGTCCTACCATGGCCTCATTTTAAAATGCCGATTAGTCAATAGTATTTTAAAATGCAAACTTCAAATTGGTTTTATTAGACAGTGGAGAGATAGTATGTTGTTCTCGTGAAGTTGATGAATATAAGTGACTATACAGCAGCATAGAAAATGATGAGCCCTAGAGAACTAACTTGAGCTTGAATTTTATTCATAATTGCTTTGTGAAAGGAATTTGTGAGCTTTGATTATACACTATAGATGCATGACGCTACTGGATGTTTATGAAGGTTTCTTGAGGAAAGCATTTTATCAATACCCCCCTGAATGTGGGTGTCAGTGAGGAGGACTGGATAATCTATGGGGTCTTGGGTAGTATTTATCCCTGGTGTACAAATAGACTTTGAGTGCCCATGCCACAACATGGGAGGCTCTCTTAGCCGGGACTTTTGGTGGAGGGCCTAGGTCCTGCCCTGGATGAAATGACAGTCACTAGAGAGATCTACCATGGAGGGCCTCACCCTGCCAGGGGATGGGAGTGGAGATTGGGTGGGAGACAGGGGTGCCTGTTGGGGAGGGATGGGGAATAGGGGAGGGAGAGGGAGCTGGGATTGACATGTGAAACATGATTGTTTCTAACCTAAATAAATAAATAATAATAATAATAAAAAGAAATTGAAGTACAGTTGTGTTAAGTAATCTGTTCCATATCATACAGCCATCTGTCATCAAGCCATGTAAAAGACCAAGAAAAAATATTTCACAAACATAAACTAACTACAAAGTGGCAAAGACAAGAAATATTGGCAAAGCTTTGCCTGCGTTTGCCACCTGCAAGCCCGTGGCCCTGTGCAGGAATGTGGCCTCTGCAGCTGTTTCTTTCCACACAATCATGTTTACCCAAAAGGCTGTTGAGTGTTTGCCGGGAAACAATTGTTTCATTCTGTCTTACTGCTCCAGATCTTCTGAATCACAGTTTGTGGATGCTGGATTTTAGGAGACGAGATACAACTGACAGAAGAGCAGCATGTGTAATTCAGCTTGGATTGTTACAACACTCGACTCTTAAGGAATTTAGTGTATTTGGACTATAGCTTTCTTTCCCCCCTGAATTTTGATTTTGGTGTATTTTGGTCTGCCTTTCTGAGCAGTAGTCACTCCTTGGCATAGTCTGAATATGAATTGTTTCCCATGGGATAATGTGTTTGAACAGTTGGTCCACACAGCTCTTAGTGTTTTGGAAATTTGCTGAACCCTTTGGGCATACATTGTAACTAATAGACAGAAGGGTGGAGCTTCAGGGCTCTAGGTCTCTGCTTTTGACTTGAGCTCTCTTTGCCTCCTAATCAACTGACATGTAAACAAGTAACTTTGCCCTGCTGCCATCACGGAGCCGATCCCAAGGATCCCAAGGATGCACCACGTTTCTCATAGTGATAAACTGTATCACCTGACCTGTATGCCGCAATGAGTCCTTCTCTCATGCTGCTTCTCTTGTGTATTTGGGTAAATGACAAGAACAGTTACTGATTCAGAGAATCAACACTGGGATGGAGGCCAGTGCCATGATAAACAAGACCTTGTTGCTGATAGGTCTTTGGAAATGATTTATAAGAAGATATGGGGGAATTTGGATTGTGGGCTAGATAAACCATAGGATGCTATAAGTGTAGGTTAATGAATAACTCCTGCGGGAGTACTGGGGACCAAAAATGCTGATGGAAGTGCAGTGGTCTACGTAAATGTTTAGTGGTTAATGCTCTTGATGAGAGAGTCTGAGTTTAAATGCCCGGAAATCACATAAAGCTAGACGCAGCAGCACACGCCTGCTCTCACGGATCTTCTCTACTGAGATAGAAGGTAGAGACAGGAAATTTCAGGAAACTTGCAGGCTAGCCAGCCTGGAGTATGTAGCTGAGAACCACAAAGAGACACCACCTCTTGTAAGGCGGAAGACAAGGACTGACATCTGAAGCTGTCCTCTGATGTCAGGCATCCACACTCACACAAATTGAAGACCCACACAGATAAATACACTTGGCCCCACGTAAACATCACACACACACAATTACACACACACACACACACCCAAATACAAAAATGACAAGTACAGGTAGAAAGACTATTCACATGGTTTCCTAGGGGAGCAAAGTCTGTGTTAGGAGTTTGGCTAGGAGACAGCTGTGTCAATTCTGGTAAAACAGCCAACTACATTCCGCTCAATTCCTAAAAGCCTGAGTAAGTCTGTGGATTTGGTTATTGCCTGCTGCTTTTAGCTAGATTTATAGTAAGAAAGAGCAGAAAATGGAGTAGGAAGCTGTGAAAAACGTGGTTTGATAAGGGAAGGGCTATGAGAGACTTTAGATAAGGAGAATATGGATAAGGAGGTTACTGTTGTTAAAAAGTTTTACTTCTCCAAAGGAAAATCTCACACTTTGAGCTGAGACAATAGGAGTGGTGCTTTGAGATCTTATCCACTGAAGGTGCTAGAATGCTCCATTCCATACATCAGAGCCACCCAGGGAAATGCTTCAACAAGTTCATTCATGCAGGTACTTGCTGGATGCTGTCAAAACTGGAGTAAAATGGGGTAGTACCACATCTGGAGTTGACTGCAGAGCACGATGTTGTCATTCATGTAATGCTGGGCTTGTGGGCTTATGAAATGCCCACAAATAGTCTTGGAGGCATGCACCAGGGTTGTAGAAAGAAGTTGAGACCCGATGCTGTCTTACAGGGTTGGATTCTTAGCCCGGATCTTCTGAGCAGTCTATGCGTGAAGCTACGGAGGCGAAGCGTGTGTTGTAGCGGAGGCCTCAGCGTGCGTGCAGCAGATGACAGGGCTGTGGGATATTTGCTAAATAGAGCTGCAGGCACTGAATGGATGTACCACAGTACCACAGGCGGCAGTACTGTAGGGGTGGGACTACTGCATCCTATTGGAGAGCAGATGATCCCACACTGAGCTTTGGATACCGGATATGGAACTGGAGGGTTTGATGCTTGCCTCAATATGTTTCAGTCTTTCTTCGGTCATATTTTTCTTGGGTGGATATGCTCCTACTCTTTCTTTTTGGAAAGGGAATGTTTGTCTGTGCCTTTGCATATTGGGATTATGTAACATTTCATCTTGTTTATTTTGTAGGCGCTCACAGTTATAAGATGGTGTGTAGTCTCAGAAAAGACACTGAAGTGGACTTTGAATTATGGAACTGGCTTTGAACTATTAAAGCTTTGGTAGTTGAACTAGATGCATTTTGCATGACTTGATGGCCATGAGCCTGTGGAGGTCAGGGAAGGAATCTTATTGTCTGAATGTTGATAATCTTATAGATGAAAACTTGGTCCCGAGCTGTTGGCACTGTCATAGCAAGTTGTGGAAAACTTTGGACATGGAGACAAGATGGGCATATGTAGGGCTAGAGGGGAGAGTAATAGGTCACTCCACTCCCAGCCAGAGCTTTCTCAGCTTCCTTATTCACTGAGATGTGAGTAAGCAGCTTCACACACCTGTTAACATCAACAGGACTTGGTTCTGTTGCTATGCCTCCCCTATCAAGATAGACTGTGTCCCCTGAGCCATCAGCAAGAATAAATTCTTCTTTATGTAGCTTTGCTGTGTGTCTGGTCACCAAGCTGGGAAAAGTCACCAACATACACTCATATCTGAGAAGAGAGCTTTCCAAGCTTCCTAGTGGATACCCAAAACGAAAACATGACTGAGCCTGGTTTACATACTACGTTCCCCTCGTAGATGCATACAAGTGATAAACCTTCACCTTCTCATGTAAAGAAATCACTTCATGATTGCTTTTTGGTATATTTCTAACTGACAACATCATTACTTTAATTAAGAACAATTTAAAAAGCCATTTTAAAATTAGCCCTTAAATAGCTTACGGTGGTTGGAACGGAAAATGCCCACACAGACTCATATATGGTCTCCCGTTGATAGCGCTGTTTGTGTAGGGCCGTGGATCCTTTAGGATGGGGATCCTTGCTGGAGGAAGTACGTGTCTGGGTGTGACCTGTGAGTGTGTGTCTCCTTACTCTACCTCTAGTTTGCTCTCCCTGCTCCCAATGTGCATGTGATCTCTCTGAGTTCCTTACCTGCTGCCATGGTTACCTGACACTACGGACTCTCCTTCTTAAATCACGAACCAAAAATAAACATTTCTTCTGTAACTTGCTTTTGGCAATGGTGTTTTATCACAACAACGCGGAGATTACTAATGTACATCCTGACAGCACATGTATAACGGAGGTGGTTGTAGATGGAAGCTTCTGTCCTGCCCCGTCCTGCAGAAATTCGATGCCAAATAAGCACACAGAGGCTTATGTTAATTATAAACTGTTCAGCCTATTGCTCAGTCTTAGTACTACTGCCTGGCTCTTAAAACTTAAATTAACCCATAATTCTTATCTATGCTTAGACACACAACTTGGTACCTTTCCTCAGTAAGGCAATCTCATCGTGCTTCCTCTGTGTCTGGCTGGCAACTGTGTCTCTCTGCCTTTCCTTTTCCCAGAATTCTCCTTGTCTGGTAGCCCCAACTATACTTCCTGCTTGACTACTGGTCAATCAGTGTTTTTTAAAAACTAATTTGAGTGGCAAATCTTTACACTGAATAAGAGCATTATGCGCCCCCATCAGGCAGGTGGCTATCCTAGCACGAGAGCCCAGTATGGGTGCGCTGGAGGTAAAGATGGTTCATGTCCCAGGCAAGGATGAGGGGCAGAACACCATGAGACGTAGCTAGTCAGCTTTCTCCAAATAGTGTACGATCGGAAAAATTATAAACTGTTTATTTCTGGGATTACACATGTAATGCTTCAGACAGTGGTGAGCATAGGAAGCAGAAGCTTCAGACACGATGGGGTGTGGATTAACAAGAGCACTGTGTAGACACGGGACTCCTCCCACGTGATCCGGCCAAGCTGTGTGCTCAGTATCTGTTTCCCCATCTTGGTGAGCACCTTTGCACGTCAGCGCTGTTCTGGGTTCTTACAGCCCTGCCTGCTGGGGGAGCTGATAACAAAAACACATATACAAACGAAGATTCGGCATGCTAGAGGGTACATATGTCGTGGAGCTGGTATAGAATTGGAGGTGCCTGGGAGAGGCCAAGCTGCTAGGAAATTGGCTATGCACAGGAAGGCTAAGAGAGAAAGCAGGCAGTGTGCGAGGAGAAATTCGCCGGCGTCACAGAAGCCAGAAACTGCTAGCCTTGGAGTGCAGCTCAATGGTAGGGCATTTGCCCAGCCGCGCGACACTCTGGGTAAGAGCTCCCACGATGTCAAACACACACATACACACACACACACACACACACACACACACCAATAAACAGAGTGTAGCCCTTTCCTTGAGAAAGTACAGCCAGCACTGGTCCACTCTGGATCCAACAGGGAGAAAAAGTGAAATTTTTGAGAATTTACAAAGCATGGCTCCTCATCATCCATCATAGTGACAGGGGACCCCTCCGGGGGGGGGGGACTGGGCCTGGGAGGCTTTAGGACCCTAACTACCCTCTCCCACAGTCGCAGTCAAATTCTTCAAGCTTCCAGAGGCTCCAGCTATTGCCCTGGTGCCTTTGTCCAGCACGACTGGAGAACTGGTTTCAGCAAAGTGCTAGGTAGATTAGTAAGTACACAACAATGCTTCCTGGCCTCCTCAAGTCCGCACGACCTACGAGGAAATGATGACAGGACAGGGCGTAAGGCGGGTTTTATGGGGGATATCAAGGCCCTTTGGCCTGTACACGCATAGACCGACTAGAGGCAGGCATGCTCCAGGCCAGCGTGCAGATGGATCAGGCCATGCAATGGTTGCCCCTCATCTGTAGGTTTTTCTGGTGGCTTGAGACACCTAGTGGATGCCTGAAATCTGCAGATTCTGGCAACTGTACGCTTTGTTTTATTTTCTTATCAATATACACCTGTATTAAAGTTTGACTATGAAACACACACACTTGGCTATTAACAGCAATGGCTAATAGTAAAACTGATATAACCATAAAGTTAGAAAAGTCATTTAAAGCTAAGGAAGTCTTTATTTCTAGACACATATTACAGATATATTACAAGATATGTTTCCTGTAGTACTAATTTTGTCAAGACCTGAAAGACCCAGAAAGACCATGGAAGCAAACGAGATTCGAGAACATTCCTAAATCCAGTGTGTGATGCCAGTCCAGAAAGGCCTGGTGCGGCATGTTCATTAAATTGGAATATGGTCTGTAAATTATTAATAGTATGGCGCTAATGGGGATTTTCTGGTTTGTTTAATTTTATTTAGTCAAATAAAATGCTAATATTTGAGGTGAAATTTATCTTGGCGTTTCGGAGTCACAAGCTTGCTTGAACATTTTTTTTTATGTTAAGCATCAAAAAATAGCTGAAGTTATAATTAGTCCCAGTTCAGTTGTTTGAAACCACTCACAAGCCCACAGAAATCCAGACTGACTTCTGTTCACTTGCTGGGAACCAAGTCATTACCAGATGTCTGCTGAGTCCTCCTCCTAGGCACAGTAACAGGTGCCGTGAGGACAAGGAATGGTAGGAAATGGGCCTGTCCCCGAAAGGGTGGATCACTCGAGGCTGGGTGCATGCCAGGTGTCCGTGAGCACATCAGAGGCGTTACAGAGGGTTAAGAGAGGAGCCATTTATCCTGTGTGTTAGATTCACTTCGAACTGGGGAGAGCAGACATTTAAAGGAAGGTGGGTAGGAGGCTGCTGGGCAGGAGGAGAGTGTGGAGAAGAATTTTATAGAAGCAGAGGGATGTGAACAGGGGGAGTCTGACCGGTTGACCAGTGCCTGGGAGTAGCGTGATTTGCAAATGGATTGTGACTTGTGTGTGTGGGGGGTGGGATGGGGTGGGGCGGGGTGGAGCATCCTGTAGGTTGTCAAGGAGCTTGCTCATGATGTTGTGGTGGGGTTTTAGCGTGGTGTTGCTTTTGTTCTGATGTGTTTACTGCAAGGAGATTCAGAGGACCCTGGCACATACATACATATTCTCTCCACCATACATACATACATGCATACATACATATTCTCTCCGCCATTTGCTCAGTGACTTTCCTCTATGAAGGGTCCATAAAGCCTCAGGAAACCTGAGACTAGGAATGCAGAGAGATGGAAAGTAGGCGCTGATCTCCTTCCCAGGCAGCTCTGCCTATCCGTGTGTATGTCACACTCCTGGTGGTGTCATCCTTTCCCAGCTAAGCCTTCTACTTTACAAGCTGACAGCTCAGAATGCTTTGGCCCATGGACTGGAATGTCTGGGAGTTTTCACGGGAGCAGGCACAGCGGCTGTTAGGCTGAGGACTGGCTCACATAGGCACGTTGCTTTCTGCCTATGAGTTCAACTCAGCATCTGTGTGCACAGCCTCCCATAGGTGTGTGAGGATAATTGTTTAAATTCTACACAAGTACCTCATTCATTGCAAAGCTAGAGAGGATGAATGTCTAAATGTAGATTTCTTAAAAGAGTGAAAAGAACTAGCCTAGTCAGGGTTTAATCTAGATAGCCCATCCTTAGTAGCATCATGTAGAATGAGAAAGAGTGTCTTCAGTAGGCTGATGATAACATCCAAAAGGATTGCGTCCCTTTTGCATAGATCAACTTATTACATGTAAACATGCTCAGAGTACACACATTTTTTTTGTTTTTCGTGACCTTGTAAGAAGTAAGTGATGAAATCAGTTGGATGAATTTCATTTGTAATTTGAGAACTTCCCATGTATTTTCTGCTATGTGTGCAAGCCTCAAGACTTACCCTGTCAGGCTTTTATCAATGCACTCGCTCATCATGGTAAGAAGTTGAAGTCTTCTCAAGGGTCAGATATGTGTCCCCATTAACCTTCTTATCTGGGAGTGTTACCCTCTCTCTGCGCACTGACAATGGAGAACTAGCTATGATATGTTCTCAAGGGTGATCAGAGGTCCTCTTCAGTGACATTGTAAAAAAAATCACTCCAAATGTCTAAAGGTAGAAGTTTGGATTTTTTTTTTTGGTTTTACGAGACAGGGTTTCTCTGTATTGTTTTGGAAGCTGTTGGTCCAGCCTGGTCTTGAACTCACAGAGATCCGCCTGCCTCTGCCTCCCGAGTGCTGGGATTAAAGGCGTGCGCCACCACCGCCCGGCTAGAAGTTTGGATTATGAAAACGAAATCGCACACAAGGAATGAATGATGCAGTCTAGCACCGTGCAAAGGCTGTAGGTCCCCAAGACGAAGTAGTGGGCTCCAAAGACAGCAGCAACCGTTGTAGTGCAGAGGGAACCTATCGGCTGGTAAGGCTACAGGGGCACACGGAGACCCAAGCGAGTCCCGTTTGAAGAAGTACAAGTTGTTTCACAGGAGTCATAAAATCCAAACTTGTAGGACTCTTTTATCTAGTTGAAGTAGTAAACCGCCTTCCCTCTGGCCTTGGTTACCCACCTAGAACCAAGTGTTGGCCAGAGTCGAGTAAAGCTGCAGGTGATACCACTGCGGAGAGCCTCAGGAGACTCGAACTAGACATTGCCGATGCAGACTAATGTAAGCGAATGAGTCAGCCACCTTTGGCTCCTGCTTCAACCCACATCACAGTATAAACCAAGGAAGAGGCCAGTTTTGATTTCTACACTGCATTGCTTGGTCTGTTTTCCATCCGTGGCCTGTCTCAGCGACACACTAACTGGCCCAAAGGGCTAACCAAGAGGAGAGCCTCAGGGTCCATATAAATGTCTTGTCATGGCCTCTGAATTTTTAAAACTTATCGCTTACAAATGTTGAACAAAAATCAAAGGAAGCTAGCTAGGAACAAAGAAATTTATGTTTACCTGAGTTAATTAAGTTTGTAACCCTCGACAACAGAGATTCAGTGATCTTAAAATTGTATTCTGAGACTTACAGACCGATAGTGCTATTTATCTCTTTAAACCCCAAGGAGGCTGGTAGTTACACCATTTTCTAGGAATCATATCGGTGCTGGAAAAAGGGGCTGGGGTATGTTTTGAGACTGAGAGTATTTGGGGAAGGAGTTCCACGGTGTTGATCAGCAGAGGTTAGTCATGTCTCAAAGGCCAGCTGTTACCGGAGGTAGCCTGCCTGCAGTCCCCTCCAAAGGTTTAACTGAATATGTCAGTGACTTTCAACAGTAGCCTCCTGACTGTATTTTAGGTGCCCTGAACCAATGCTGTTCCATTTTGTTATTTCTCCTTGACATAAACACAGTCCAGTGACCTGAAGAACTCCATGACATAGCCTCAGGGTTCCACCCTGTTGGATGGGAACCTTTTCAGGGAGGAGCCTCATGGCTGAGGTCCCCATCGACCTGGCTGAATGAGACCTGGCCTACCTGTTCACAAGAAGTTTCCAGTGTCGTGTTTGATATTCTAGGAAACAGAGCAAAGTATCAGACCAAAGACAAAGGAACTGAGTGAAATCATGGGAGATTACGATGCTTAAAATATGTAGACTGGATCACTCATTAAAAATTAGAATACAACCCAACATAAATATGCTGAATAGATGGAAAACTGAGTAGGTGCTGAGCAACAGTTAGAAAAATAGCCTGTGATGACATATAGTAGCATTTCTGGAGCAAGTCACGGGTCACCTGTCTTTCTTGGGTGTTTCTGTTAAGTCTATAGAAACACAGCAGGGCAGCTGGGAACTATTGGCTTTCCTAGTATCTGGGATGACTCTTCTCGGAGCCTCATGTCATGACTAAAGATGCTTAACAGGGAGTGTTGGGCATTTGGGGTAGGCTGTGCTTCCATTATGGCATAGACTCTTTTTCATGCCAGGAGAGCTAGAGAGGAAAACCAGTGTCCTCTCCTTTGTAGTTTTTAGCTGGAGCAGACTCCTGTAATAAGAGACAGATAAGTGAGGAACAAAAATAGTTTAAAAGCATGTATTCCGAGAAAATGTGAAGAGAAATTATGAAGTTTCCAGCTGAGTCCCGGGTGCCCCAGAATTCAGGCTTATATATCGTCTTCTCTGGAACAAACAGGAAGGTGGGAGAGGCAGCCGAATGAAGGTGTCCGGGAGAACACACAACAAGGGTAGGGCTCTTCTTCTGTGGGGTTCAGAGAACCCCTTTCTTCCAGTACCTGAAAATGGGGAAGTTCCTACAGAGCTGTAAATTCCCCCTAGGAAAGTAACTTCTACTCCGTGTCTTCAGTCCTTCAAGCTAAGGATTTCCAAGTCATTCCTGCACCAGAGGCTCAGGACTTAGTGGAGAGGAGGAGGGCTCCGCCCTTCTGTTCTCTGGCCTCACCGTCTAGCAGCACGGGTGTCTCCTGGGGCCTGCCAGCAACCCAAGGAGAAAGCTACAGACCTTGGTGATGCCAGCTGGCATTTCCGACACTTGCAAAGCCCAGACTCTGTCTTCTTCAGCACAGTCTAGTTTTCATTTACCACGGAGGGGTTCCTTTAGGCTGCAATGAAGCTGAAGACCTTTGAATTCTTTTGGCAGAGAGATTCTTTGTGTGGAAGAGTCATGTTCCACCGAACCTTTCAATTCTATGTTGCGGTATTTGCCTTTTGGCATTATTCCTCAGATCCTCCACCAAGTACTATTTCCCTTCCGTCCCTGACTTTTGCTTTCACCTGACGTAACCGGACATCTTCAGGGGTTGTGTACATAGCTCACTATGTGTGTAAGGCTTCAGAAGAAGCAACACTTTGAATAGCTCACTGACGGAGGAATTCTCAGCATTCCTAAGGAAAATGTCTGTGGTCTAAGAAAAAGAATCTACTGTCTTTTGATGGAAAAGTGTCTCAGACATGAAAAGTGGTAACATTTTAAAATAACTGTCTGGGTGTCACGGGGGTGGTCTCTTCATGTCGTCAAATCTCAGTCACATCGAGTTTCTAAGTCATGCTGTGTGATTGAAGTGTGATCCCTGAGCCAGGAGAGAAATACTGACCAGTGGCAGTTGACATAGAAAGCATGTATTATGGATGCAGGCTTGGGAATGTCCAATCTGGTTATGATATTCAATTGTTGGGTTCATGGTTGTATTTAACCCTTCCTTTTCCGTTCTCTCTATGGTACTTTGAACTGGTTTGTGGATGTCATCATAGAGGCTAGCCATCCTGAAGGCAGCTGAGGCAACCTGATTTATTTCATTTCAGAAACAGTTGCCAGTGTGGGACAATATGTTACATCAAAAGACCAACATCTGACATATTTTAAAACACTGCACTTGAACGCATCTATTATTGGGTGCTGTCACAGTTGGGAATCTGAATGTTTGAAACTCGGCTCTTACACGTTGATGTTGCATAACGGATCATGGTAAAGTGTGGGTAATGTTTGATTATTGAAAGCGGTTTGAATCTTATCATGGGGCCCTGTACTTTTCCTACGATGGTTTCAAGTCCAGGTTGAAGTGTGAAATGGCACCTGAAGGAGGGTCAGGTAAGCACAGCAGGCCCGTCAGCGCACCTGTGACTCTCTAGAATGGTCTTTGCTCTGTAGCTGGCCCGTCAACAGTGCAGCAATCGGTCATGGTGTCATTCCATGTGCCCTGTGCTGAGAGCCTTGTGAACTGAACAAGAGCAGGGAGTTTTTATTTTATTATTTTATGTTTTTTTATATTTTATTTTTAAATTTAAATTTGAATTAGAAACAAGGTTTCTTCACATGTCAATTCCAGGTCCCTCTCCCTTCCTTTCCCCTTCCCCCGTGCCCTCCCCCCAACCCCCCCATTGTCCCCTCATTTCCCCAGGGAGGGTGAGGCCCTCCATGGGGGTGTCCATAGTCTGTCATTTCATCCAGGGCAGGGCCTAGACCCTCCCCCAAGAGTTCAGGGTGAGAGTGCATCTCACATTGTTGGATGGGAGTCCAAAGTCCATGTGTATACCCGGGATAAATACTGATCTACTGCCCAAGGCTCAATAGATTACCCAGGGCATCCTCACTGACAACCACGTTCAGGGGGTCTTGATCAGTCGAGCAGGGAGTTTTTCAAAGCGCTGTAGACCTCGCAGAAAAGGACACAATCAATCCTGGTTCCCGCGTGCCTCTCCAGTGCCAAGTATGGTGTTCACAGGCAGATGTGTAAAGGGGCGGCCACCTGACAGCAAGCTGGAGGAAGGGACCTGGTGATGAGAAGGAGCAGGATTTTTAGGCCGAGAAAATTACTTCTTCTGATTGGTGAGCAGCTGTATGGGTGCACGGTGGGGGGGGGGCGCAGATTGCTGATGTGGGTCAGACCCATTCACTTCAAGTTTGTAAGCTGTGCCAGGGCATCAAATTTCAGTGGTCTGGAAGCCCTGAGGTACACAGATTCATTAATAAGGGGATTCAGTTGGCAGTTTTGGAAAATCCTGCTGGCTATCTCTTGGAGGATGAGGGATGGTGGATAGTGTTCTGAAATTTAAGGTTGTTACCAACATTCAAAGACTCCTGTCAGGGAAGAAAGGCAGATTGTTACTGCTGGCTGAAGACTATCCATGGACCAGTGCAAAAGTGAGCATGAAACACCATGGTCATAATTTGTAATGTTAACATGCCTTTTTCAAATTAATACATGTGTCCTGTGAAGCTGTCCTGACTTGTCCCTTGCACATTGTTGCTTTACGCTGGGACTAGCTCTTCAGAGAAATAGAGTCATGTATAAAATATTGCCAAGAACTTCCAGAAAAATTCATTTAACGCCATATTGCCATAGTTACTATGGGACAGTTTCAGGATCTTGCTTTTATTTTTCCATCGTCTTTGGGAGAAATGCATAGTTTGCATAATTGAGTACTCAGCATTCAAAATTTCTGGTGGGCAGTCCCATTTAGAGCCCCTGAGAAATCTCTGCCTTTGGCATGCTTGCATATGCCTGCGGAATCTTACAGATGCCTGCTGAGCTAATGGGAATACCACCTAGGAAAAGTGAGACCCATCCCTACTGGTAAGAGGCCTCTACCTAACAGGACAGCAGGAGAGATGGCCGGGGAAAGTACATTATGCACCAAAGAAGAAGCTTGAAGCATGATATACATTCAACTAGAGAAAGAAAGATCTTGTCAGAGAGAGAGAGAGAGAGAGAGAGAGAGAGAGAGAGAGAGAGAGAGAAATCTCTTGTTCAATTAACACATCTGAAGGGCATGTTAACCAAAAAAAAAAAAAAAACAAAACCCAAACCAAACAAACACAGAATTCCAGATCTGAATGGGCCTTACTAAGTAGAACTGATTCAGACAAGGGGAAGTGGAGAATTTGGGATGCCATCTCTGGTCATGCATTGGGTGCTTAAGTCTCAGCTTGTATGTTTCTGGCGTTTGGAAAGGCAATTGGGAATAATGAAGGCATGGGGTAGGGTTTCAAAACAGCGTTAGAATGATGTATCAGAGCTGACAGGCCTGACTTACCATGTTGTGCCCTCCCTTGTATTTTGACGAGTCATGAAGGTCCAAGTAGTAACTGAGCAAATCCAAGTGCCATGATTTTGAACTTCCATACTATAATAAAACCATGAACTGAATAAACCTTTTTTCCTTTATCATTTACCTGTGTTCCATTATACACGCAGAAACACAGCTATGACAGGAGCTCCTGGAGTCTACAGCATGCCTGATAGGGTAACAATCGAGTGACTAAAGTGTCTGGATATGTGCTTAGCTCCCTACCCACACAGCCTTTGAGATCTTTCAGGGTTAGAAGCTCAGTGTGCCTGAGCAATCAATGGTGATGGATGCTCTCAGGAGACAGAGGCAGGAAGATCTTTGAGATCAAGGGTTAGCCCGGTTACAGAGAGAGTTGCAGGGCAGCCAGTGCTACACAGAGAAACCCTGTCCTGACCAAACAAGCCGAAAGGAAGCTCAGAAGTGAAGGCATCAGAATTGAAGGGTTCTTGGAGTTTGCCTGGACCTTAAGAGTGCCTGTTTTGAGGAGTTGACGGTAGAATTGGGTGCCCATGGAGGGCCCCTAGGGGAGGTGAGATTTGCAAGTTGATGTGAAGCCAACTGTGACAAGAAGTGAAGCCAGATATATTGGTAGGTTTCAAGCAGAGGCGGGACTTGATCATTTTTTTTTTGTGGTTATATATCAATAATTATTAAATCAGGCACAGTGGTAAGTCATCACCTTTACTCGATTCCTAATTATGAACAACGCATTTTCCATCTTTTAAAAAAAATTTTAATTAGAAACAAGCTTGCTTGACATGTCAATCCCAGCTCCCCCTTCCCTCCTCACCCAACCCCCACCAACCCCCCTGCCTCCCCACCCCATCCCACCCCCTCCACTCCCCACGGAGGGTGAGGCCCTCCATGGGGAATCAACAGGATTTGATCTTATTCATTTGGAAATCTTGTACATTGTCCAAGTTCTCTAGGCATTTGTTTTCCAGGACAGTTACGAGGCTAAGTTATTATAATGTGCTATGTACCAATAATGGGAGAAGTCGCAAGAAGTCTGCTGTCAGATGATTCTGTCCTTTTGAGAATACACTGGTGTAACTGTGTAGTACCTGTTATCTGGAAAGCCACTATCGTACTGAGTTGTTGGAATGTGCCATACTGCCATGGTTAGTTCTTGGATGGTGGAACTGAGGGAAAGGACTGAGTGACTTGGGTATGGTCTTGCTGAAGTGCTGTAGGAAAGGCTAGATGGCAGTTAAGCCTTTGGTTTTCTCAATGATGGTGAACTCATCCTTATCAGTAATGTGTGGATTCTTATTGAACCTGTCTTGATAGCCACTCTTTCCTTACCCCTCAGGGTAGATTTCCCCCTCTAGTCTAGCACAACCTTTATGCACACAAAACTTGGCCCAAGAAGATGAGCAGGTTGCATTCAGTTGCTGTAAGCTGTTTTCAAGTATGTGTGCTCTGAGCCTTTAGGTCAAAAACAAAAGAAAAATCAATCATAGTCTTAGCATTGTGAAGATGAATATTTCCTGTTTTCCCTTCCCATGAGTTGGGATATTGATCTGTGGATGTGTAGCCCAGGCTGTGTGTATTTGATTAGGAGGTATGGGAATTCCTGCAGGCTCAGCTTGTCATTCAGCTGAAGACTCCCCTCCACACTGGATTGTGTTCTTACCACGGTCTGTTCCCAGTGCGTTTGGGTTTTTGTGTCTGGAACATGTAGCAAGTGCATCACTTTCAAAGCAATCTGCAGAATGCTGAAGTTGCATGAGGAGTACCCAGTGCTAGGCAGAGGACATTTTAATAGTTTATCAGCAAAGGGACCATTTCCACACATGGTAGCAAAGGTCTCTCGACACAAGCACACCTGAATAATTTGCTTACCATAAAGGTAGCACATCACCATAGGACTGATACCACCAACACTCTGTATACTGATAGGTATAGTTCACTGCTATATCTGTTCTTGTCTCAAGAGAATATTCTGTGAGATCAGAATTGGTAAGAGGATAATGTTGATAAAGGGCCCTTATTTTATAGTGTGTTCAGCACAAAACACTAACTGCTGTCATACCCATCAAGTTCCTGACTTGGCCCTCAAGGACTTACTGTCACAACTGAGTGAGTGTCTCTCTCTCTCTCTCTGTGCAAGTCCTTATTGCATAGGTGAGATCTTCTGGAGTGTAGTGTATCCCACAAACAGCTTCAGGAAGAAACATTTCCTGCTAAACATCCTATCGTTCTGTCCTCTGCGCAAATCTTAGAGATGCTTCTGAGAACCTTCCAGACTTGTAGCTGACTTTGCTGCAGAAACAATGCCTTCAGGCCGTACCCTTTGATGCTTTCTCTAGACTTTTCTGGCTTCTATAATATCCAGTTCCTGCCTTCCTCTGTTTATACGTCCTGTGCTCTCTTAGTGAAAGACGCTGAAAACTTGCTGGTCTGAGAGAACAATGACATTCTTTCTCCAGCTCACCTGGGCGCTGCTTCTGGGTCACTTCACCTGGGTCCCCAGTGGCCTTCCCATCTGGCTTTTGCCCATTCATGGCGTTTGGCTTTTATGAGGGTGCTGTGTGGCTAAGTGTGTTTTTCTCAGGCTCCCTTTTCAAAATGCGTTTTATCATCTTGTCCTTGAAATCTTCTGAAAACATAAGATTTTACGCGGGTATCATATTTTACCCCGAGTACTGTTTGGCAAACTTCTGTGAACCAGGGCTATCCCGAAAGCCCGACAGCAGAGCTAGGCATTGGGCATTGCGGTTTAGTCATCGAACCCTGAGGCTTCTATATGTTTCACCCCTTCCTCCTTCATAGCAAGCATCTCTAAAGGTTGGCGTTACTTCAGAGCTCTCTGGGGAAGAGAAGCAGAGGGCTGCAGTGATTAAGGAAACTGCTGAAGATATCCCACACATCCTCCTTGGCTAAGCTTCCCGGGTGTCTCGGAACAGAAAAACAAGTCCACGATCATTACCTTTTTCCTTGGAGCTAGGTTGTGTTAGAATTTCCTTCTGGGCCACGGTCCCCGCATCTGTCATCTCAGTCCTTCCGAGGAAAGCTGGTTTCTAGAAGACTCTTTCCATCTCCCTATTACATCCCCTGCAGCAGCCATCTCGGAGCCAGACCCTGGTGCCTCCTCACCGGTTTAGGACTCTGCTTGCGGTCGCAGCGTCTCTTGAGTGCACACGGGATAGCTTCCCAGTGCGCCTGCGCCCACATAGTCAGTGCCCAGGCAAGAGCAGGGCATCCCCCTGTCTGTTCCCGCTTCGTGGGTGGAAGCAGTGAGTCACACTCTGACCCTTACTGGCAAGCACAGCTCACCCCAGCCCGGTCCCTGAGATGGCCCAGAGGTCCTCATCATCCCTGAGGGCAATCGTCTTTCCGAACCCTCCTTCACCGCCATTGGTGCCTCTTCCATTGCCTTCTAGAACACTCCTTCCGTGATCACGTTTGGATGCTATCCCTTGCCACACCCCTCAGCAACGCTGCATTCAGGCTAGCATTGAGAGAGAGATGCCCAATTCCACAGGATGATCTGGCTAACCAGCATTGCTGCTCGGGCCTTCGTGTCCCTACTGTGGGTCCCCTCACTCCCTTGCTCATCCTGCACCGCTCAAGGTGTCATTGCTCTCTCGATGCCTGTACTCTGCACAGATGCACCATCCGCAGGAACTCATCACAGAGGGTTTCAGCGTGTCTGACCCTGGGCTGCCCGCCCTTTGGCCTCTTCCTTGCTTCTACAAACGTGGCTCAACCCCGGTTCTTCTCACCGCCTGGACACCTCTCAGAAACTGAACGTGCTCTCCCCTAGTTCCGACGTGGGAGCCCTTTTACACTATCTTGGTTCGGGCAATGGCCTTCTCCACTCCCCGTGTCTTGGTTGGTGCGGTGTGGTGGTTCTGAACCCCACTATCCTGCTGCCAGTTTTTTTCTTCTTCTTACCTGGCACCGTTCTTCCCAGTCGCCTCCCTCGGTGTCGCTCCAGCCCCTCTGTTTACTCTCTACTTTTAAGCAGTCTGCTGGTGGTCCGAAAGGAAAGAGTCTCCTCCCTGCCTCCCCAAGGTCAGTGCTTGGGCACAGCGCCCTGCTCTCTGCTTCCCTCCAGCTTCCCATCCCCGATGTCACCTGTACACGGTTGACAGTGCTCCACACGGAAGACCAGCTACTGTCATGTCTGAGCAACACATCTGTACCAGACAGATACCAGGAGACTGGAACGTTGTAAACGTACAGTGTCTGCAACAACTGGCTCCTAGCTCACTTTTCTCTGTAGTCCTGGTCAGAATCCTGGAGAGGTTGCAGGCTCCACCTGCACAGCCTCCGAGCTGTCCGGTGGTTTCTGGCCATCCGTGCCCACCGACAGCTTCGCAGTCTCCATCTGGACCTGTGCAACCAGACTGGATCCTTCTCTTCGCTTTCCTGGCTCCTTGCTTGAGCTCTTCAAGTCTATTTTCCCAAACCTCATCATCCCATTCTTTGCCAACTCTTTGTTCAAGTCCCTGACCTCACTCATCCAGTGTCAGCCTTCCGTTAACCTTGTACTCCATTCTGCTGGGCTTCCTGGGATATCACACATGCACAGGTCTGTGTTTGCCCCAGAGTCTTTGTGTTTCTGATATGCGCTTCTTCCCAGCATGCTCTGCTCCTAATCTTCACTTAGGACTTCCCTCAACGTCTATCCGGCTACCCCTTACTTTGCTGCGATTTCCTACAGTTTGAGAGTATCAAGACTACATGATTTTTGTTATACCACTCTCTGTCCTCTCCCCCATCTGAATATGATTCATTGAGGGCAGGTGGCTTATGTTGCTTCCTGTTGCCATGACAAAGAAACAGTTTCTTTTCTCCCCACACCCAACAGCTCACAGTGGCAGCCCTGCTGTTTCATGGGCTTTGCATTCCATGGCCCAGAACAATGCGGAGTGGGGGATAGGCATTGGATGTGGGAGTTAAATGTTGGCAAGTCTAGGCTAGAGCCTGTCAAAACTGCTGTCATAAAACACCGCAGAATGCATTTCTTATGGCAAATATAAAGACCTGATGCATCTGTCATGAAGCTGTAGGATCTGTGATCCACATAGTCGTCCAAGTGTCAGGGAGCTGGCAGAGAAGCACATTTTTACGTGGGACATCTGCAGAGAAAGCGAGCACCACCAGGAGATACATGTTCACTTCTGATCTCAAGGTCAGTGACCGTCCTTATGAAAGTGGAGCTCTTGGCCATCCATATTCAAGATGCTCCCAAGAACATCTTTAAGAAAGCAGAGATGCGTGTCCCGCAGCTACCCTAGCCGACCTCTCCCTCTTGGAGTCCCCTGACCTGTGGCCACCAAACCCTTCCTGCCACCGAAACTTCATAGGGACCTGGAGACAGAACAAAGCAGCCATTCCAGCCGTGCCCCTCCACCCTACGGTAGATAGAGAGGGGAGGGGATAGAGCCTTGAACCCATACCCACCAGGAGAGGGAGAGATCCCACCTATACCCACTGGAAGAAGAGATGGGAAGATGACAATATAAGAACACATCCAATGACAGAAAGACTTATATGACATCACCAGAGTCTAGGGACTCTAGACCACCGGGATCTGAACATCTGAAGGCAGATGAAGCAGAAGAGAATGACTTTAAAAACAGCTTCATGAAAATGATAGACGCCCTCAAAGAGGATATGCGAAAAATCCCTTAAAGGAATGGAAGAAAAAAACAAACCAAAAAAAAATATGCAAGAAATCAGCAAATCTCTTAAAGAAAGTAAGGAAAGCCAAGAAAAACCAAACAGGTGAAGGAAACAATTCAGACAACTCAAGACCTGAAAACTGAAATAGAAAACAATAAAGAAAACACAAACTGAGGGAATGCTGGAAACAAAATCTGGGTAATAGAAAACAGTAATGCAAACCGTGTTACCTGTCTTTGTTAACACAGCCTAATAACATTTTTCCTGGAGATTTGTGGGAGAATCCATTTGACATAGAAACTGGCTCCATGTTAATGTGTTGTTTTTTTGTTTGTTTGCTTGTTTTGTGAATTTGCAAAATACCAAGAATATTATGTGGTGTCAACACACTGCCATCAGGAGTTCATGAGGTGTGAGTGAGATGAGTGATTGATAGAGAGATCTCCCATGTTATCTGAGGGATGGAAGCCATTGTAGTGGCTTGAATATTAAATAATTCCCCCAGATGTGTAATACAGAATAGACTGTGCTTACGTTGCGAAATAGGGAAACCTGTAGAGGTGGGGCTGCATGGGTGCGTGGACAGTTCCTGTGGGCATGAGAGAGAGGCAGTGGTCCCCAGCCCGTCCTCCCTGCCCCTCGTTTCCCAGCTGCTGGATGAAAGTGTGCAGTTTTGCTCAAGCATGCCTGTCTCGTGGTGGTGGGCCACATGGATGTGGACTGAACTCTCTAAAACTGTGGCCAAAATAATCTCCTTCCTCCTTTAGACTGATTAGCTCAGATACTTTGTCACGGTGATAGAAATCTAGCACGTCCATTCAGAAAAGCAGATCTTGTGTTCTGGAATAGGTGTCTAACACAAAAGGGACTACATGGTGTGTGCGTGTGTGTGTGTGTGCATGCATGTGTGTGTGTATCTGTGTACACATGTGCACTCACTCTCGCACACATGCTTTTTTATTTATTTTATTGACACACACAAAATTTAAATTTATAGTTTTGTTAAAATTTGTCCTTAAGCAATATATTTTGATCATTTTTAACCTCTCTTAACTCCCCTCAGACCCTTCCTACCTCTTTACCAGCACAACTTCATATTCTTTCTTTCAAAAAAAAACCAACAAAATTCAAGGACAAAAATCAAAATAAACAAGCAAAAATAATATAGGACAAAAATGAAAAAATGAAACAAAAAGTGTGAAAAACAAACAAACAAAAAATGGAATGAGTTTTGAGTTAGTCAGTTACTCCTGTGTATGAGGTCTACCCTGGAGTGTGATTGATGTACCCCGAGACGCTCCACTGGAGAAAATGGATTTCTCTCTTTGAAAAAGAGAAAGACTATGAAATTAGATGGGTAAGGAAGAGAGAGGTACTGAGAGGAACTGGGGGAGAGAGAAGAATATGCTATAAATATATAAAATGTTTTAAAATTAGAAAAAAGAGAGAACATTCAACTGAAGGAAGACACTTTTGAAGTGTTTCATATATATATATATATGCATATATACATATATCTCACAGAGAACCACACCTTAACACATTACAGAGATCAACAGATCATGTGGAGCCTAGCCCCAGTTGGACACATCTGTACAGAACCCTCTGAACCTATGGCTGTAGAACATTGAAGAGGAAGAAGGAGCAAAAAGATGGCTAAGAGCCAGGGTGCCAGGAAGTCTGATATGAAACAGTCTCTCCAGGAAATGGCTTCTAAAACTAGCCTGGGACACCAGGGATGTCAATGACTACCCTGTTGGGGAAGTCCTTTGTCAATAAAGCACTGCTGGCCAATAGGAATCTAGATAGGTGGGACTAGGAGTCCAGGAGGACTCTGGGAAGGAGAAACACAAGAGAGTCAAGATGTAACGCCATGGGGTAGGAAGCCCAGAACTATTCTCCGGTAAGAAACATACTTAGATTAACAATTATGGGGTAATTACTTAAGTCAGAGCTAGCCAGTAAGAAACAAGCAAGGCCAACAGCTTCATAATTAATATAGCCTCCTGTGTGTTTATTTGGGACTTATGCAGCTCTAGAACCAGGCTGGCGGGAAGGCTTCTCTTGAGGAAAAAGCTTCTCTTTACACTACCCCAACATGGAAGGGGGAGATTTTGAGGGATTCCACTCCTCCTAGACAAGGAACTATAAGTAGCTCTTGACTGAAGGGAGACGAACTAAGCTCCCTGAGATGAGTCTCTTCATTGGTCGCCCAGCGCAGAGTGTTTATCCGTAAAACTGTATATACACAAACAATAAAAAACAGAGTTCCATTTGTGTGTATTTGCAGAAGCGCATGTCTTCATATGTAGCACATAGAATCACAGAAGAGGCTATCACCTTGAGACAGTGGAGGGTGTGGGAGGGATTTCCCAGTGGGGTAACTGGGAGGGGCTGACTGGAGGAGAGGGGAGGGAGAAGTGCTGTTAATTATATTTCAATTAGAAACATTTAAAATGCGCAACCAGAAGGAAGAGCTTTGCAGCTTCTAATTCCACAGCCTACTTGATTCCGTAACCGGGCAACACATTAGATCAGTAGTTCCCTGCAAGTTTGTCAATGACACGTGTTGAAAACCCGTGGGAAAACAGGGCACTTCCTTTTTTGCTAGCGGGAGTGTAAAATAGTAGACCCTTTGGAACTCAGTTCGACAGTTTCCTAATAGCCTAAGCTTGGATTTTCCCTCTGATCCAGCAATCCTGCTTTCAAATATCTTCCCAGGAGAAACGAAAATGTAATGCCCACACAGGCACACCTCTGCAAATGTGGCCAGCATGATTCACCCCCAGTCATGAAGTGGAAACAACCCAAAGGTCCTTTAACTGATGGAAGAATAAGCCAATGGGACCGATTCATGCTAGGTAATGCTACTTGACAACGAAGGGGATGCGTGTGCAAAAACATTGATGAGTTTTCTGACCCTGTGCTAAGGGGAAAAAAAGCTAGACATGAGAGACAATGTAGTATGTTGTTCCCTTAATACAGACACAGTAAATCATTATCGAGAGATGACAGACCAAGACTTGCCTGAGTCTGCAACGCAGAAATGCTAAAGCTTTGCTTGAAAGGCCTTTTTGGGATGTCTGACGGCACACACACACACTAGAAGCTACTAAACTTTACTCTTAGAACTGATAGTTGTTATGTGCGTAAACTAGACTGCAGCTTATTTTTATAAAGGTGAAAAATCCTCATGCTTCCATCTTTTAGCAGGAAAGAGAGTCAGCAGGGTTTTAATTTTATTTAGGAGCAAAGGAGAAAAATCTCAAAACGTGTGACCATGATGATAGCAATGCTTAGTACGCACTCAGTAGTGTGTGTTCTCTGTTTAACCGGTGCGAGAGTGTGGATTTCAACATTGCTCCTTGGACTTGGGTGCCACAGGTGTGGGTGCCGGCTGTTTTGCCACTGTTGAGGGGCAGTGGCATCATACGGTGGGTGGGTTATGGTGAAAAGTTAGGCTTTGTGAAGCCCTCTTCTCCCTCTCCTCTTTTCATTCCATCCTTTGAAGTCGATTGTCTCAGGTGTTTCCTCACAATGGTAGGAAGCTGACACACTACCCTCTCCATCAACCAACTCGCCTATGAAATGGTACAGTCATCCTCACCGCTAGACAAGGGAGGTGAGAGGCAGGGGAGTCTGAGTCCTCAGGTTGGTAGAGTCAGAACTGCAACACCAACAGCATAGTCTATTAAGATGACAGCACCCGGAGGATGATCTCTTCCTCCCCAGGGCATTCACACGTACTGCCTTCTCTTTAAAAAAACAAAAAAAGACGTTCTTGCAATAGTGTCCTTTGTCAAAAATAACTCCTTACTTTGGAGCTGCCGCTAACATTCCTTCCCAGGGGAAGACATAAACAGCACTCCCTCCCACCTACAATTCCAATGACAAATCAAGTTACAATTCCACCAAAGCCTCAAAGCCTTATTCTGAGATAACAATGAGGTTTTTTTTTTTATTTTTAGGCTTACTGGCAGGGCTTATGGGCAGGAAGATGGGCAACCTTATTAAGCAGACACCCCGAGATTTGTACATGCAGCATGGAGGATGATTTCCCCCACGGCTGGGTAGATGGAGCCCCCTGCCCCAATCTTTCCCCACCTACGCTCTGTACTCCCCTATACTATAGACCTTCCTAAAGTACATTGAGGCCAGTACACACCACCATTTGGAAAAGGTAGGGCCAGATACTCGAGGGTCTCATGACTCTCCCTGCCCTCCCCGCCCCCTTCTAAGAGGCATGATAGAGTCAACAAACTCAGCTATGATGATCTTAGTTATGATGATCTTTTGAGTGAAAAGCCTCAGCTGGACACTTGAAGATGACGGCAGTGTGACTGTGGATAGTACTGTATAATGTTGTCGTCAACCCCTTCTTCTGAGTCCCTGAGTACTGAAGGGGTGATACACACCACACACACACACACACACACACACACACACACACACAGATATACATATACACATATATATGTATATATATCTGAACTCGATTCCTCCAACTCCAGTGAGGTACTGAACCCTCATGCATTCCTTATCTCCTCTGTCTCTGGAATATAGCTGCTGTGGTGAGCATGTGGGCATGCCTCTTCCTACAAAACACAAATGAGGAAAAGGACCACAGAATGGGAAATAGAAAATCCCACAAAAGAACGATCACCGCAGCAATAACCCATGATTGTAAACCCGAGTGTGATGAGCTCCTTTAGCTGCTCTGCCATTGTACAAACAGTAGCGGTTGCTCCTCTGCTGGAGTCTATTGCCTGTCCTCAGGTTTCTGTCTAAGATCCTTGTACTAGCTATGAATTTCCCCCAGGTGGAGTGGCCCTCAGTGCAATAGAAAAGTTGGTTCTCTGAGACTGGATAGGCCCTGTGCATGGGGAGCGGGGGAACCAAATGCTCTTGCTCTGCTAAAGGAACACAACAACAAAAAGACTGCTAGTGACATCCTTCCACGCGCGTAGATCCGTGCTTCACGCAGCTGTCATCGGAGAAACTTCTTCTGGCGGCAGACGGAGAAGCTAACCCAGAGGCCCCACACCGGGCAACAGGCACTGAGCGAGAGACTTTGGGACTCTCAGTCCCAAATAGGATGTCTTCATCAAATCCTTCCCCTCAGGGCCCAGGAAGCTGTGCCGAAGAGGAGGTGGAAAGATTATAAGAGTCAGAGAGGATGGACGACTCTAAGGAAACAGTGTCTTCCAGACGCACCAGGACTTGTGCGTATATGAGTTCACAGAGACTTTGGCAGCATGCACAGGCCCCATACAGGTTCCAGCCAGACAGGGTACCACTGCTGAGAGACAAATGTGCCCACGCCTAACCAGGAAACTCTCTCCACTTGACATCCACTTGCGCAGGAAAAATGGTTTCTCTCCAATGCAGTCTCACTGGGTGTATTAACCACACTTAGGGGCAGTCCTCATGCCCAGCCGTGGATGGCCCACACAAAATGAACTCAACAGTATTTTTGTAGACTTTTTTTTGCCTCGTATTGATTTGCTTGGGTATTTTGTCTTGCCGACCTTTTGCTTATATTATGGTTTCTGAGTCTGTGTTTTGATGGATTTTATTTGTGTGTATCTCTCTCTCTCTCTCTCTCTCTCTCTCTGTGTGTTTCCCTTTTCTCTTTTTTTCTTTTTTCTTTTCTAAAGAGAGACAGAGAAAGACAGGATGTGGAGTTATAAAAGGAGGTGGGGAGGGTCTGGGAGTAGTTCAGGGATGGGAAACCGTGATCAGAATATGTCGTATAAAATATTTCTTTTTAGTAAAAATAAGAAAGATGCCCACAAATAAGCTAGGGCATCTCAGCTAGCTCTTCATGCTTTATCAGGAAGTATGCGGAGCCCACGCCTCGGTAGGACCTTGGGGCTTAATTCTCCTTAGCCTTCTCAGGGGCGTCTCTCCTGGCACTACTAGCCGGCAGGGAAGGAGCATTTCTAGATCAGAACTAGCCCCATTCCTCAAAGTCCAGTCGTATTTCTCCAAGTCCTGCAACCCTAGCACATGATATGGTCTTACCATCTAGATCTGGGACGCAGCCCGCAGCACTAACAATAGCCTCTATCTTTTAGGAGCCTCCAGAGCCTCGTTGGCCAACAACTCCTCATGAGATAAGTCACCCCTGTCACTGGCACATTTGAATCAACAACCTTTTGGTTTCTGGGAACATCCGTTTCTTCTCTCACAAGATACCCCTGCTTACTCCTTAGCATTTATAGACCAGGCTACTGTAGACTTTTTCTCCGTCATCTTGGGGCAGGGCAGGTAGCCTCTGTGCCTCACTTAGCCATTAAAGCTCCTCAGAACTGCAAGGCTGCACCTGGCCTTGTATCCTTTGCGGACTGCTTCCCTAATCTTGCTCCTTCAGGTACACTCACGTCTTTAAATGCAGGTCCAAAGTTGCAAAATACTCAGAGGTTAGCATCATGCTGTGTATGTAGCAAAAACTTTTCTTCTAGAAAGACGGGCGGGATGAGGTAATACCCTGAGATACCGTCCCTATCTGAATCGTGGGGTTACAAAGATAGCCTTGGTGGAGCAGTCTGAACGTACAAGAGTTAGGAGATGGCAGACGTTTGAAACTTGAAATTGAGCATAAGCAAATTCTAACGCACGGGGAAGTGTCTATCAATTTGTATCGGCTGTTTCACCAGCAGACAAATTCTGGATGCAGTAGCATGGGCAGGAGGCACTAACTTAATTAGTTCTCGGCCATCCCAATCGTTCTCTCTGAGTGATTACACTTCCATGCATAATTCCGGAGCTCTTCTGTGGAGCGTCTCTGAGATTTCTTCACGTCTGAGGAACTTGGTAGGGCTGTCTCAAGCTGCTTGGCCCTACCGACCAAGACCAAGGAAGGAACGAGTCTCCACTCCTGCTGCTGTTATCTGTGTTATCTGCTGGCTCCCTGAATCCAAGAAGCCCTGGGTTGACACTGGGACTCAAATGTGTTGCTGGAGTGACTTTAATTTAGAAAATCACCCCCACCCTCTTGCAGGATAGAAAAGTAAGTACCATGTTTAGTGGTGTTGGGGGGCTAATTACCCACCCCTGGTACTGAACTGCTCTCCTGTACTTGGGGTGGTTTGTATCATAGACGCTTTTCTGTGGATGGTTTTTCTTGAGCTTTAAAGCCTTCAGAACCCCTATGGCACAGGATTGGGCTTTCTCTCCATTTTTTTCTTAGTAACTCAGGCTCAATACAAATCTTGTCATGCTTGTCCTCAAGTAGCCCAGACAGGCCCCTTCCTCTGCTTTGCATAACTCTTATCTCTACTCTGCTCTCCCACCGTGTGGACCCTGTTTCCATGCTGCTCATAAGATCCTCCAAAGCCTCCTGCTTCATACAGATCCTGCTCCACCGAAGGGCTCGACAAAACGGCTAAAACCGCCTGTCTCAGGATCCTAGCTGGATCCATGTCTTCCTTAAATCTCTGGTGAATATTTTCCGTTCAGTCCCTCATACCCGGTTCCTTCAGTAGTGCCTATCCATATTTTTTTTTATCATCTTCCATACCTTCTCTGGTGATGGCCAAGCCTTTGTATTGGTTCTTACGAGCCCTTCCATCGGCGATGTTATCATAATTCTAGCACTGAATATTCTGATTATCGTGGTCTCCCACATCGTACCGTTGGTGAGGGGTCTTAACAACGATCTGGTATGAGAGACTGTGATAATCAGACCACTGTTAAGACCCCTTAAAATGTCTGCATGATACGTTATGGATTTTCCCTTTGTCTTTATATCAAAAGTCAGACTCAAGGGTGCCCTGTTGACTCTCTTTGATAACTGACTCCCCAATAGCTTTTAGGGTTGGGGTTTCCAGGAAGGGCTCTTTAATACCTAACTGGCTTGGGGTTTTTAACTTTGGACCCCAGCTGTGAGAAGCAGCCTCCTCTACACAGCTCTCTCTGTTGTATATACTTTCAATGCTACATTGGAGGTCAACACAGAGGATGTCAGCCACATGGCTCTTTATTGTAGTTCCTCCCTGGCACCTGCAGTCTCCCTCCAGGCTGCTCCCTGGCCCTCAGCTAGATCTCATTACTCACAGCAGTGATGGGACTGCCTCTGCAGCTGCCTATTGATCCCTCTGCCCCCGATGCCCTCACTATTCCCAAGGCTTGAAACACATGACTCTTCTCTAGATTTTCAGCTGTTTTCAAAGCATCCCCACACATCTTGGGTTGGCCCTACTCGTTGATGAGGTGTGCAGTTTTATAGAACTTTGAAAAAGAATGCCGTCCTGTGATTCCTCCCACACACATCCCCTGCACCGGTGGCCTCACCTTAATTCCACGTCTCGCTACTCTCTACACGCTCATGGCCTGGACCCTACCCCCAACAAGCTCTGTAGGCAAAAAACAAAGAAACAAATTCTGTCTGTAGTCTTGCTTCTGTTCAACTTTGCTTCAGTTACCTGTGTTGTTCCTAGTATGCCTTAGAGGTGTATGTCTTTTTCCCATGCCAGTGCCTCCAAATGCTGCTAAAATTCTTTCCCGTGGGTAGCATAAACAATGCCTCTGGTACCTATGACAAACTGAGGTATGATTCCAACAAGCTTCACTTTGTGGAACCAATGAATTTGGTATTTTGTCTTACAGAGCAGTGGGCAATGGGTTATGGGCAGGAGAGCATGGGTGACCTTAATGGGGCCACACTGGACGTTCTGGACCTGATGTTGATGATGATTCCTCATGGCTGCGTAGATGGGGTCCCCCTTCCCTAGGCCTTTCCCACTTATACGCTCTAGGTTTGCCTTCCCTGTCACCCCAAACCCACATGGAATTGGGGCAGAATTGGAGGAGTGGCTGTATACTCAGGTCCCATACCAGCCCCCCCCCCAAACCGCCACCTTCTATAAGGGACATCAACAGACAACAAATCCAGCTACGATCATTTGTGAGGGGGCAACAGTGTGGCTTAGAAGACAGCCTTACACAACAGAGGAGCCTCATGTCCGTTCTCGGTAAACGTTGTCCTTGCCCCCGTGCTGCCCCAGAGCCTGGGATGCACCCCCCATCACTGGTATCCATACCTTCATCCCACCACGGCTACCCAGCTCCTCCCTGCCTCTCTGCCAGCACCCTGCTCAAGCTCCTTGAAGGCAGCCACAATGTGAAACAATCTGGAATCCTCTTCCTGCTGATTAGAACTCTAGAAGAACATGGACAGCTTCTTTCTCATAGAACATCTCCAGAGAAATCCAGTATTGTAAGAATTTTCTCGGAATTCCAACAGAGTCATACGATTCTGTGGTTTCCTGGGACGTTATTTTCTCCTCTCCCTGCTATTCTTCCATGCCGTGGGGCTCACTCACCATTGAAACTATTTTTTCTGCCCCAATTGCCCCCCAAACTACCTACGTGCAAGTCTAAGGTGTGGTTTCCACACTGTAGAAAACGGAATCCTTGTTGCAGTTGACGCCTGGATTCACGGCAGCAAGCTCACACTCTTTCTGTAGACGCTCAGTGGGCCTGTGCCTCCACACCTCAACAGCACCGTTGCTCTGTGCTCTCTCTGGAGCCATCTGGTCTGATGCAAGCTCAGTTTTTCCTCTGTAACGTGCTCTCTTTCCTGTCGAGGCTGCCATTAAACGGAGCGAATTCATCCTAGGTACTTCTGAAGTCTTTATTCTGTGTCTGTCGTAGCAGCCACTTCTTTTTCTGTGGAACTAGGGAGTGAAACCAGGACACTGTGCATATTGAGCAATTCTTCCAAACCTAAGATTTCATTCTGAGAAGTCCCACTGCTGTTCCCCAGCATCTTCTCTTCCATATCTGGACTGCGCGATCATTTCCCAATTGTTTTTCCGATCTCTAATTTTGTTGTATAGTGTCCATGCTGAAAATAACCTTTTCTGTTAGTCCTACCTTGTGGTTTCTGGTTGTGGTATGACTGTGTTCTCTTGAAGGATATATTCACTGGAAACAATGTCTCCAAAGGCAAATGCTAATGGACTTGAAGGCAGGGCTGCTGACAATTAGGTAAGATGAGGTCAGGAGTTTAGGGCCCCCATAGTGGCTCTTGTGACTTTATCGGAAAAGGTAAAGGAGATGGATCAATAAGTAATAGCACTTGCAATGAAAGCAAGAGGACCTGAGTTCAAATCCTGTGCATCAATATAAAGGCAGGGCATGGCCAACTGTGCCATCCACACGTTTGCTTTGTCTTGGCATCTGATACCCTTTATCAAGTTACAATGCAGAAAACACAAGCAAAAAAAGCATCCCCTTATTACCAGACGCTGGCAGTATCTATGAGCTAAATAAATCACTATTGTTTATTAAGCACTTGGCCTTAGGTATTTTATTATAGCAATAGAAAAAGAACTATGGCACAGACACACAGAAAGCAGTAGGGCCACATCTCCCTCCCCTATGGTTTTTAATGATTTGTTCTCTGGGGAGCCTGTAAGAGAGAGAGAGAAAGAGAGAGAGAGAGAGAGAGAGAGACAGAGACAGAGACAGAGAGACAGAGACAGAGACAGAGAGACAGAGACAGAGACAGACAGAGACAGGCAGAGACAGACAGAGAGAGAGACAGAGGCAGACAGAGAGAGAGAGAGAGAGAAAGACACTTTCTCCTCTATAACACTATGGCATCTGATGTGTATCTATTAAACTATCATATGTGCATAATTGTGCATTTGTCGTCTCTGTTTTGGAACTGCTGTGGGTATCTCTAAGGTAGAAACCACATTTGCATCTTTCTTTGTATTTCTAACATTTGGCACATTCATTATCTCCGGGTTGTAGCTTGAGCACTGCTCCTCAAATATACATCTTCATTCCCTTCTAAACTTCTACTCCAGCCTCCACTCCCCGTGACTCATTTAGTGTAAAGGAGGATGGGTGGGAGGCGGCTGCAGTTTGGGCATTAAAAATTATCATTAAAGGTACCAGTATTGGGCTTGGTTTCTAGAGGGGTGTGATTAGTAGCAGGGTCTGATAGGAACTCTTCTGGTTACCAAACCATATCAAGAACCACGGGACCCCTCTCCTCTTCCTTGCTTCTATAGTTCGCCGGCATGCGGTCAGTAGCTTCGCCCCACTGTGTGTATGTTGAGGTCATGACGTGTCCTGCCTTCCCACAGGCACAAAAGCAATGGAAGCGATTGTTTATGGACTGGAACCTCTTAAAATGTGAGCCATGATAATCCCACTCTCTTATAAGTTATTTGAAGTATTTCTAAAACAGAAAAATTGATGAACATGCCATCCAGATTTGCACTTTTATCTCCTGAACTCACTGAAGATAAAGGATGATGGCGGCAGTCTGAGAATCCCTCTTGTTTTCATGCAGATGTCTGTAGACTTTTATCCCAAGTGTCGTCACCACGCCCTTCCTCTTTTATGTCATTATGTTTTTGTAAAAGGAAGCCTTTTCCTTGAGAGAAGCCTTCCCACCAGCCTGGTTCTAGAGCCGCATCAGTCCCAAATAAACACACAGGAGGCTATATTAATTATGAAGCTGTTGGCCTTGCTTGTTTCTTACTGGCTAGCTCTGACTTAAGTAATTACCCCATAATTGTTAATCTAAGTATGTTTCTTACCGGAGAATAGTTCCGGGCTTCCTACCCTATGGCGTCACATGTCGACTCTCTTGTCTTTCTCCTTCCCAGAGTTCTCCTGGACTCCTAGTCCCACCTATCTAGATTCCTATTGGCCCAACAATGCTTTATTGACACAGGACTTCCCCAACATGTTTTACTTCATGTTCTAATTGATATCACATGAAATGTTACTTAAGTGTTAAATTTTTCTGTGGATTTTGATGTATGACCTTGAAACTTCATTTTCTTCTTCCTTTTTCTAATATCTATTCTTCTCTCATACATTACATGCCAGCTACAGATTCCACTCCCTCTATTCATTTCCCTGTTTCCCCCGCCTTCCTTCTCTCTTAGCCAGATCTGCTTCTACTCCATTTCCCTTCATAAAAGAGCAGGCCTCCTAGGGATAGCCACTGAACATGTGCTAAAACATACAATAAGTCTGGGCCCAAACCCTCGTATCAAGGCTCATTAAGGCCACCCAGTAGGAGGAACAGGGTCCTAAATTCAGGCAAAGAGTCAGAGGTACCCACTACTCCTAATTTTGGGAGTCCCATGAGAGCAACAAGCTAAACAACCATAAGGTATATGCAGGGGACCTAACTCAGACCTATGCAGGGTCCATGTTTGTCCCTTTGGTCGCTGTGAGTTCTTATGAGGCCTTATTTCTTGATGTTCTTGACTACTCTGGCTCCTACAATCTCTCCTCCCCCTCTTCTTGAGAGGTCCCACTGGTTTCTACCATGACTATAGGTTGCTGCATCTGCTCCCATCAGTTTCTGGGTGAGGCCCCTTCTGATGACAAATGGGCTAGACAGTGATCTATGAGTACAGCAGGAATATTTTTAGGAATCAATTCATTGACTTTTGTTTTGCCAGTCATGTTTGGTTCCATCCCAGGTCTCTGGGCTGTTCTGACTCTGGTTCCTGGACATTGGTTGAGCACTCCCTCAAGTTCTGGCCCACCATTACCCCAGCACCTCTTGCAGGAAGGACAGATTGTAGGTAAAAGGCTTTTTGGCTATGTCAATGGCCCAGTACCACTTCTAGGAGCCTTGCCTGGTTATAGGAGATGGCCAGTTTATGCTCCATATCCACAATTACCAGGAGACTTAGCTTGGGTCACTCTTGTAGGTTCCAGGGAGTTTCTACTGTGCTAGGTTTCTACACTAACCCCCCCCCAACAAATACCCCCAATTCCAGTCATCTCTCCCAGTACTCTTTATTGATTTTTGATAAAGAATCCAGAAATACACAATGGAAAAAAGAAAGCATCTTCAATAAATGGTGCTGGTTCACCTGGAGGTCTGCATGTAGAAGAATACAAATTATTCCATATCTATTATCCTGCACAAAACTCATGTCCAAGTGGATTAATGAGTTCAACATAAAATAAGACACACTAACCCTAACATACGAGAGAGTGGGGAATAGCCTTGAACTCATTGACATAGGAGGCAACTTCCCAAACAGAACACCAATAGCACAAGCACTAAGATAAAATCAATAAATGGGACCTCACGAAACTGATAAGCTTCTGTAAGGCAAAGGACATCATCAATAGGACAAAACTGGAGCCTTCAGAAGGGGGAAAGATTTTCTTTTTCAAACAATTCCTCATGTAACAGAAGGCTAATATCTACAATAATAAAAAGAACTCAAGAAATTAGATATAAAAAACAAATTCTTCAATTAAAATTGGGGTATAGATCGAAACAGAGAATTCTCAACAGAAGACTGTCAAATAGCTGAAAGATATTTAAGGAATTGCTCAATATCCTCAGTCATCAGGGAATGAAGATCAAAATGACTCTGAGATACCATCTTATACCTGTCAGACAGGCTGAGATCAAAAGCACAAAATCAAAAACAGCTCATGCTTCTGAAGATGTGGATCAAGGGGAACACTCCTCCATTTCTGGTGGGAGTGCAAATTTGTACAACCACAATTGAAATCTTCAGAAAATTCGGAATCAATCTACCTCAAGACCAAGATATACCACTCTTGGGTCCAGGTCCAAAGGATGCTTCATCTTAACAAAAGGACATTGGCTGGCTCAACCATGTTTGTTGTTGCTTTGTACATAATAGTTAGAAACTGAAAGCAACCTAGATGCTCCTCAACAGAAGAAGGAATAAAGAAAATGTGGTGTATTCACACAGTGGAGTACAACTCAGTTGTCAGAAGCAATGACACCCATGAAATTTTCAGGCAAATAGATGGAACTAGAAAGAATCTTCTTGAGTGAGGTAATCCAAACCCAGAAAGACAAACTTGGTATGTTCTCACCCATAAGTAGATGTTAGTTTAAAAGTAAAGGATAATCATGCAATGGTTTACAGACCCAAGTAACAAGGAGGGCTCAAAGGGGGGACATGTGTATCCCTCTAGGAAGGGGAATTCGAATAGATTCTATGGGTGGACTTGGGGTAGGTGGGGATGGGAACTGGAGGCATCAAACTGCTGTTTAAAGATACACATTTATACCCTAAGATGATTGCTGCTCTTAGCCCTGGTCAGAGAATCTTTTGCTTTTGTTGGGCAGCAGTTTATCAAACTGCTTAGATTAAGTGACCATGGTGTGCTCAGTCCTAAAATGGATTATTCATATCATCCCTTGCTCAAGGTTTAGGGAACATCATGGAAAAGGAGTCAGAAATTAAGAGCTGGAGGATGATACAGAAGCTTGTGAAAAACTATTATCTGGACATGGCATAATTGCTGTACCCATGAACTCAGCAGCTGTGGTCTGCATAGGACCTGTGCAAGGCTGAGCCAACAGACATTGCAGCAACGGCCAGGGAAGGGCTGTATATAGCCCTCTGGAGCTACACGCAGTTAGTGGTTGCTACAGGAGAAAGAATCAAATACCTTTGTGGTATAGCAACTGGTAAGTTGCGTTTGCTCAAGTAAATATCTCCCCATCTTCATGCCATGCGAGTGACCCTAGTTAGGTATCTTGGGACACAGCCACAGACACACACACGCACACACACACACACACACACACACACACACACTGTGGAAGTAGGGAGTGGGATACCTGTTAGGAAGGAGAAATAATTCAGTGGATGATGGGGGGAAGGGGACAAGAGAGGATAAAGGAGGGGATTTAGCATAATAGCATGATATTGATATATATATATATACGCACATACATATATATATATGATATTATATACAGGCAATTTGAGAGTGATGACTAACTGAGAACTTTCTGGACCTAGTCTGTATGTGGTAAGGGCAGATGTGTCCTGTGTACCTAGGCTGAGGAATTGTTACTGAGGGAGATGACTTTGAGAATGTCATGAAAGTGGCCTTGAGTGTAATGACTGGGAGGGTATCTTGGCATGAGAATTCCAAATGTGCTAACACCTGTGGCCAAGCAGAGAGAGAAATGCCTGTGAGTGGGGCAGCACATCCAGGGAGTGGAGTAGGTCCTCCCAGAGACGTGTGCAGCAGGCTGGAGCAGAGTGGGCATTCCCAGGGTCTAAGTGGGAAGTCAGGGGAGAGGAGGCATTGGGTTGGGTGTGGTTTCGGTGTGGGTGTGGTTTATGGGAGTTGCTTAGGTGTAACAAGCTTCACAAACATGGCATTTGGCAAGGGGTTGATGATCTCCATGTGTACCTGGCACATAGTCTATATAGTTATTCTTCAGAATAATAAAGATTGTAGATGGCGGAAAACGGATCTTTTTTGAATGAATGAATGCACATTTGAATAAATAAATACATGAAATAGCATTAACACATCATTCTCTCTTTCCCAGAGAACACTAGGGAGGACCAGCCTCATTCATTGTTCTTTTGCACTGGAGTCATTTGTGGGTGATATTTATTTTTGTTTATCTATGCACTTGTTCTGGTTTTCTAGTTATTTTAAGTTACACTACTTTGAAAACATCAGTGCAGATGTTACCAGAAAAGGAGCTAGCTTTTGTCTTCCTAATTGTGTCAGTACATTTCTTTGTACACATGCAGTGTTAGCTGAACATTGGTTAAGGTTGAACTCATTAATAAGGCTTACCATGCCATAAAATAAAAAAGGGCAGGGAAAAAAACTTAGACCCAAACCCAAACCAAACTCTGGTATAAATGGATATTTCTTGCTGTTTCTAAGACAACTCAGTATGAATTTCTGCAGAAAACTTTCTACACTCTTTCATATGAAGATTTAATGAACGTGGCTAGTTATTATGTCACTATACCTTTTTCTCTGTGTTACTTCCAGTCACACAGAGATTGCATCTGGCTTATTTTTTGTAAGAATATCTTTTTTTCCTATGCAGTGATCCATAGATACAGAACATATGCGGAAGAAAATGACATCACTTTTGTTCTTTGTGGAGGCTCAAGTCTAGGGCCTTGAGCCTCTGGGTTTCTTCCTACACTACAAGAGGCCTTTGTTCCTGGCAGAAGCTTCCTTGGGTTGAAGTTCACTGGTACCGAGGGAAGTGAGACATTTCTGCTTTGCTTTGCTTAGCATTTGTGTGTGTGTGTGTGTGTGTGTGTGTGTGTGTGTGTGTGAAATCTTTGTATTTCCTAACTTTGTTTTGTATTGTGTTTTGAAAATTTGTTTGAGACGTCATTGCTGAATACATCGTGCACTTCAGGAACAGGGCCAAGAGGCTCCTGAGCCAGAATTGACATGAATGCCTCCATTTTGAGGACCAGTTTTCATAGTAGCAGAGGGTGCCATGCAAGCTTCAAAGGGAAGAAAGCAACCAACAGTCCTACCCAGCTGCTACCCATGTGACCCATAACAATGATAACGTGACACAATAACCCAACAAAGGCAAGCTGACAACTCTCTAATCAAACTTGAGAACCACTCAACTAGAGAGATGCCGGGGCTGGTAATGGAAACCTCGCCAATTACCCTGGGTGAGGAAGTAATTTTTCCTGGAGAATCTACAGCTATTACTTTAGTAAACCAGCATTATCTCTGAATACATTCCAGATATTTTCCCCGATCCCCACAGGTAACTGTAGCCCTCCCTCCTCAGAAATTTCTCTTTGTAACAGATGGACACCATTATAGAGGAGCACAATAAAAACACAGAGTTTTGGAGTCCAATCCCAGTGAATATGTGGACGCATACAGCTCCCACAGCCAGAGCTCGGGAAATACTGTGGAAAAGGAAATGGGAATATTGTGAGATTCAGAGAATTCGGGGACTTTGCTGTGAGCCTGTGTCTCCTAGTAATACCTGGAGATATACCCATAAAATCTAACCAACACAACTGTCTAAAGATGAACTTAACAAGGGCAATACCAATAGACATGCCCAAGAGGACAGGCAGAAACTCATGAGGCCTCAACCCCACACAAAGAAATATAGGAAACCAAGGGATTCTGGTGGCAGGAGCAATAGTTGTACCCAGGGAAGAGCACACCTATTGATCTCCTAATACCAAATGGTCAACCCTGAAAAATGTATGTAACAATTAACAGTATATAGACCAAGCATGTTATATTGAAAGCTATATATCAACATACATACATGCATGTAATTACAATGAACAAAGAAGCTGTGATTTTGAAAGAGAATAAGGAGGAGTATATGGAAGGGCTTGGAGGGAGGAAATGGAAGGGAAAATGATAGAATTGTATTATAATCTCAAAAGTAAAGGAAAAAAATTTAAAAGGTTAGAGCCACCAACCCACGTATATAGAGGATACCTGAAGGAATACTTAGATATGAGGAGAAGTATAAATACACCCAAGGGGGCGCAGGGAACAAATAGAGGTTTAAGAAAATAATGGGCATTATTGCACAGTATTCAGCAATAACACTTAAAAGTAATAGTCTCAATTACCCAATAAAGAGACTATGGGTTAATAGATTGGATTACAAAACAGGATATGTTTTGATAACTCCAAGAAATACAACTACCATCAGATGTGGAGATTACCTCAGGGAAACGGATGGAAAATGTAGTCTTAAGCAAATAGAACTAAGAAACAAGCAGATGTAGCTATTCTAATGTTTGATCATATGCTCCAAATTAAAAATAGTAAGTAAAGTAAAAATTGGCTATCAGGATATTGAACTTTAACCAGATAAGTGGTAAATGTAGGTGTATATGACTTCATAAAAGAAACCATCCTGAGTGAGGTAACCCAGTCACAAAAATAGAGAAACATGGTATGTACTCACTCATTTATGGATTTTAGACATGAATCAGGGGAGTGCCAGAATACAATCCCACTGCCAGAGAGTCTAGGAACAAGAACCTTCATCCAGCAACTGAATAAAGCAGAGGCAGACACCCACAGACAAACACTGAACTGAACTGAACTCCTGGAATCCAGTGTCAGAAAGGGAGAACTGATGGGCAAACGAGTTAAGACTGGGCTGGTTTAACCCACAGAAACAGCTGACCTGAACAAGGCGGAGCCCTTGGACCCCAAATTGATGGCTGGGTGGACAGCCTGGGACTGACCCAGACCCCCTGAATGTGGGTGTCAGTGAGGAGGCCTAGGTAATCTATGGGGCCTTGGGTAGTATTTATCCTTGGCATACTAATAGACTTTGTGTGCTCATGTCACAATGAGGGATGCTCTCCCAGATGGGACTCTTGGGGGAGGGCCTAGGCCCTGCCCTGGATGAAATGACAGTTACTGGAGATCCACCATGGACGTCCTCACCCTCTCTGGGGATCAGAGTGGAGATTGGGTGGGGGCCTGGGGGACCTGGTGGGTAGGGTGGAGGAGGGGAGAGAGAGTGAGCAAGGATTAACATGTGAAACAAGCTTGTTTCTAACTTAAATTAAAAAAATAAAAAAGGAATATTAATAGATTAAAAAATACAGAGTAACCAGAGTACAGAGATAGTTGTACCAACTACAAGCCAGCTGTAGAAAAACAAAACAGAAACATTGGTGATAATGACATCATAAATCAAATAAACCTAATAGACATCTCTAGAATATTCCATCCCGATACTAAAGAATACACATTCTCAGTACTTTTCTAAAACTGATCATAAAGTAAGTCTCAATAGATACAAGAAAACTGAAATAACACCCTGCAATCTTTCAGAAAGGAATTAAGTAGGATATCAATAACAACAGAATCCACATAAAACACACAAACTAATGAAAACTAAACATCACACCAATGAACAGTAGTCAAGTCAAGAATAATGATAATCAAGTCAAGGAAGAAATCAAGACAGGGACTGAAAATTTTCTATAATTAAATGAAAATGAAAGCACAACATGGGAAAAATCTGAGGCACAAAGAAGACATTCCTAAGAGGAAAGTTTGTACTGTAAGTGTCTGAACTAATGTAATGATACACTTAAATATCTTAGGAAAACAAGAACAATGCTTCCCTCACCCAACAGTACACTGGAAGAGATGATCAAAATCAGGGTGGAAATAATAAAAATGGAAAAATACAAGTAATTAATTATGTAGCCAATTCTTGAAGAGATTAACAAGACTGAAAATCTTCAGTCAAGTTCACCAAAAGAGAGGGAGACGGAAAAAAAAAGCCACCCAAATTAATAACATGAGAGACTAAAAGTGAGACATTACTAAAGATACTAAAGAAATTGAGAATATCAAGGATATACTATATAATATATATATGTCACTAAACTGGAAAAGCTAAGAGAAATGGACAGGTTTCCAAGTGTGAGTGACCCAACCAAACTAAATCAAGATGAAGTAAATATTTCATCAGATCTAAAGCAACCAATGAGATAAATGTTATTAAAAATCTTCCATCTTAAAAAAAACAAACACAACTAGGTGAATTTAGCCTAGAGATTTGCTACACCTTCCAAGAAGAACCAACACTGAAACTCCTGAAATTATTCAGTAAAATAGAAAGGAATGACTCCAAATCCACTTCATGAATCCAAACCTGACAATGACAAATAATAAAAGAAAATTACAGGCCAATTTCCTGGTGAACACAGATTAACATTTTCTCAATAAAATGCTTACAATCCAAATTCAAGAACACACGACCAATATCAGCCACCTCAATCAAGCCAGCTTTATCCCAAATATGCGGGGAGATTTGTGGGAACACCAGACCTTGAGCAGAGACCCACTTCCCCTTCTGCCTGGGAGTAGGCAGCTGTAAGACAATGTTTAGTAAAAACATGTTTACTAAAAACGATACAATAAGTTCCTGGCCACTTCCCCTTCTGCCTGGGAGTAGGCAGCTGTAAGACAATGTTTAGTAAAAACATGTTTACTAAAAATGATACAATAAGTTCCTGGGAAAGGCCTTCCCACGGAAACTGCCCTGACCTCGACCTTGTCCAAAGACTAACAGCACCTTCAAAAACCCACACACATCCACCTCGGTCAGAGCAGAACCAGCCAGGGTAGAGGAGAGAGCAGAAGCTTCTCTGGTGGGAGCTTTTTCTTAGGAAGTTTTTCCTGAACCTTTTTGGAGCCTGTTTAAAGTTTTCTTTATATCATTGAACGAGTCTCTGTGTTTTCAATACCCGACACCCTCCGCACGTTCTCGGACACAGGCCGCGCAGCAGACGTGACAGAGATTCAACATATACTAATCAATAACTGTAATCTACCCTACACATAGACTCATGAACAGAAGCCTCATAATGCCTCATTTGGTGTAGGAAAAGGCCTTTGAGAGATTCCAACATATCTTCACGATAAAAGCCATGGAAAAGCTAGGGACACCAGGGATATAGTAAATATAATGAAAATAAAATACAACAAGCCTACTGTAAGTGTTATAGTAAAGTGGAAAAACTTGAAGCACTTGTGCTAATATCACAATAAGACGAGGATGTCCACTCCTGTTCAACATGGTTCTTCAAATCTTAGTGAGAACAGTGAGAAAAGAGAAAGAGGTAATGGGAATACAAATAGGAAAGGAAGATGTTAAAATATCCGTATTTGCATATGGCATGATTGTAAAGAGAAACCTTTTCCTTGATAGAAGCCTTCCCGCCAGCCTGGTTCTAGAGCCGCATCAGTCCCAAATAAACACACAGGAGACTATATTAATTATGAAGCTGTTGGCCTTGCTTGTTTCTTACTGGCTAGCTCTGCCTTAAGTAATTACCCCATAATTGTTAATCTAAGTATTTCTCTTACTGGAGAATAGTTCCGGGCTTCCTACCCCATGGCGTTACATCTTGACTCTCTGTGTTTCTCCTTCCCAGAGTCCTCCTGGATGCCTAGTCTCACCTATCTTGGTTCCCTATAGGTCAACAGTGCTTTATTGGCATATACACAGGACTTCCCCAACACATGATTGTACACATAAGAGACTCTAACATCTCCATTAGAAGACTCCTCACCTTCTCTCAGGAGTGGATGGGGGGTGGGGAAGCAGGAGGACAGAATGGAGAGATAATTGGGATTCGTATGCATAATAAGATTGTTTAAAAAATAAAGTATCATAAAAAAGAAAACTCCTACATCTGAAGCCTACAGTGCTGGTGCATGTCTTTTTCCAAGCCCTTGGGAGGAAGAGGCGGGTAGGTCTGTGAGTTCAAGCAAGCTTGGTACAAGACGGCCAGGGCTACACAGAGAAAACCTGCCTGAAAAAACAAAAAAAAATTTAAACCTCCTACATCTGATAAACAAATTCAGTAAAGCATTAGACTATAAAATTAAAAGACAAAATCACTAGTCTTCCCACATACAAACGACAAATAAACAGAGGATGAGAACTGAGAAACAAATAACATTCACAATAGCCTTCACAATATGTTTGAATAAAATATACCAAGTGAAAGATATGAATGATGAAAATTCTAAGGCACCAAGGAAAAAAATTGAGGGAGACATAAGAAGATAGAAAGATCTCCCCTGATCATGGAGAGTAGAATTAATTTTGTGAACTACCCCACCAATACAAATCTATAGATTCAACCCAACTCTCGTCAAAATTTCAGCACAAGTCTTCATAGAACTTGAAAAACAAAATTTTTACTTCATATGGAAATGCAAAGCGCTTACGATAATCCAACAATTCTCAATAGTTAAAACCCTGCTGGAAGTAATTGAGGTCCTGGATTTCAAGTTATACTATAAATATGTAGTAACAAGAAGCCCAGCATGGATTTGCATAAAATAGACAAACTGATGAGTGAAATAGAATTTGGAAGTCACGTATCAACCCCCACTTTAATATCGAATCTTAACACCCACAGACTGTACCTGTCAACCCTTTTCTGAGAGACTTCTTTTTGTATTAGTTGTTGCTTCACACGTGCCTACAACCAAGCAGTGTACAGAGTACAAGATGCTGCATGGTGCTCAGCCCTTAGTGATACGTCTGTGTCGTGCCCCTCTTCCCAAGACTTAGGGATTATCTAGAAAGAAGGAATGGGAAGATGACAAGTGCCAGAGGTGACCAGTGACCACAGTGGGGCAGTATTTTCTGGCCACAGCATGGCAACTGCACATATGGACTCTTAGTGACTGCGACTGCATGCACATGAGCAGGCCAGTCAAATCCCAGCATGGAAAGGGAGGCAGGCATGAAGTCTTACCCTTAGCTGAGGAGCTATGGCCGACTGAGTGTTGCTGGGAGTAGGAGAGTTAGGTCTTCAATAAACCAGCTCCTGACAGGCTTGCTCACATCCGGCGGACGACCCTACACACGTGAACGTGCGGGCATCGCTGAGTGTGTTCGGCAGGTTAAATAGAAGGACACCGTGAAATTGGGAGGGTGTAGCGTTGAGAACACAGAGATGGAGTTGGAGGGGGTTCGTGGAGTATGTATGAACTTAAACCACATCGTATTCATGCACGAAATTCTCAAGCAACGGAAAAGCCTACTTGCTCTGTGTCATAAATTTCTATTCCTATTTGTGTTTCAGTTTGCGTGATTCCTGTTGCCACGCCCTCAAACGCGTTTTCAGCTTCAGCTATTCTGTTTTCCCTCCTCCCCTCCCTTCGCCTCTCCTTTCTCTCTTTCAGACCCGGGATCTTGCATTTGGCAAGCACCCCGCTGCTATTCACACACTCCCTAGTCCAATTTTTACTTCCAAAGATGCAGCATTGGACATTTTGAATGCATAGGTGAAAGTTACTGTAACATTTTAGATGCCTGTGTTAGCCTAGCACCTTTTTTGTTATTTATTTATTTATCTCTCTATTTATTTATTTTAGAAGCAGTCTTACCACATATCCATCCCCCCATTCCCTCGCCCTCCCATCCTCCCATCATTCCCACCAACCCCCTAACCCACCACCCACCCACTCCCCAAGGATAGTGAGGCAGGCCCTGGGTGGGGGGAGAGAGGGAGGACATCAAAGTCCGTCACATCATTTGGGGACGGGCCCAGGCCCTCCTTCCCGTATCTGTAGCCCAGAACCTTCAAATCAACAGGTTTAGCACATCTTGTTTCCTAGAAGTTTTTCCTCACCACTGGCTGAATTTTCAGGCCTCTTCATATGCCTGCTTATAGTCCTGACACGGTGGATTTTAACTCCTTGAGTGCTGGAGGTAGCTGTGTGATAAATCCCGGTGCTTCCTGTGTGATCTTGCTGTGTCGTGCACTTCAGCTGAGGGGGCATTGTTCTGTCGTGTTCAGCCTTCCCCGTCTCTGTGACAGCCCTTCTGTGAATTCTGCCTCATGCCTGTGATCCCTGCTCCGATAGAGACAGCTGCCAGTCCCCACCTGGGGAAGTCTCTTTGATTACTAATAATGGTAGATTTGTGAGTTGAAGCTGGCTTTTGTGTCTGTTCTTTTCTCTTTCCATTTTAGCATACAAACTGAATATAAACTAAAAAATTCATCACACTGTATGAAGGATGCAATATTTTCAGTCTTCTTATTCCAATTATTTATTCTGAGTTTGGCAGGGATGTCACTATTACCAGAGTTTGCACAGAGCTCACCAGAGTTTGTGTTATGCTTTGGTTGTGGTGGCTTTGAAATCAGCCTTTCCACATTGGCTTTCCCTTCCTCAGTGCTCAAAACTAGCTTTTTTTAATCAATGAAATATCTGGCAGCTGATTATGGGGAGAACGAACTCACATCTGTTAACACGTGCTCGGTGATGCTTCAAGATTTGAGGGGATGGCAGGGACTTGTCCCAGGAATACTTTCTATCTCCCTGGAGATAGAAACATCCATAACATCTCCTTTCTTCCTTACGTCTCATATTTTCTTTCTTGGGTATGTTTTCCTTCTGTTTTCCCCCCCTATTTCTACAGTTGTGGACGTTTTAAGTTCTTTCCTTTCTCTGGTGTGGGTCTCCTGCCACTGAACTGTTTATATTCAGAGAGAAGTACTCCATCGATGTATTGCAATTGTGATTCCCTGAGTGTGGGCACACAGCAATCAATTGAATCCTAATACAATCCACCAGCAGTCACGAAGAGTCCACAGTAGAAACGGAAGAATGTGTAATAAAGACAAAACCCATCTTTAAGCAAGAAACGAGCCGCGGCATTACACAGCGCTTACCTCAGTAAAATCTATAGGTCGACGCATTTTATTTCTGGAGGAGCATACAGTCATGGCATTAGTCATGTCAATCCATCTGTTCTCTTTTCTTCCCAAGGCATAGTTAGTTGACATTTCTTTGGCAGCTTCTTCTGCAGGTTTTCTGTGGCGTGCACAGGGCTGTTTTGCTCCGGAGGGCATGGCTGGTGGAGGCCAGCTTAGCCAAGGAGCCTGGGAACCATCATCCACTGAATTGGTAACGGAGGTGAGCTGAATTGCCCAGCTAGGTAAATTCTAAGTTACTTGTTAGATCTGTAGTATAACACAAAAAATACAAACATGTGCAGACAGCTAGGAAAATGATGTGAACCATGCCCGGAGAGGCTGAGACTGGAGGAGCCGTTCCGGTCTGACCACAGCTGCCTGGTAGCAATCTTGATTATCAGTTGACGAGGGATTTATAATCAACATGGAAGCACATCTCTCAGTGTGATTATGAGCTTGTTTCTGGAAAGGTTTAACCGAAGAGGAAAGCCCTGCACTTAAGGGGAGCAGCACCATACAATAGGCTGACGTCTGGACTCTGTGCATTCCTACCCACAGACACAATGTGAGCAGCTGGGCTGCTTCATAGCCCCGCCACCATGTCTGGCCCCTCACAGTGGCGCTCTCAAACTGTGAACACAAATAAACTCCATTGTTCCTCCAATGGCTTTTGTTAGTTGTTTTGTCAACACGACAAGGAGCAGAACTAATGCAGTCATCAAGGAACATGTATTCAAGATCAGCATTGGGCTCTTGCCGTGATCACACATGCCTATAATCAAAACACACAGGAAGCAGAGGCAGAAAGATCACAAGTTCTGGCCAGTGAGGATAACACGTTAATATAAAACAAAACAAAACAAAAAATGAGAGATACCATAGTAGATGGAGTCATCATAAGGTTTGAGGAGAGAGATGACACTAGTGAGATTGCCAGAGATCTACAAGGATGACACCAAATGACAAACTAAGCAATGGCGGAGAGACTGCATTAATAGCCCCTCCCTGATGATAGGGTTGATGACTACCTTATATGCCATTCTAGAACCTTCATCCAGTAAACTGATGGAAGCAGAGACAGACACCCACAACTAAACACTGAACTGAACTCCTGGAACCCAGTGACAGAGATGGAGGAGTGATGAGCAAAGGGGTCAAGACCGTGTTGGTGAAACCCACAAAGATAGATGACAGGACAAGCGGGAGCTCTTGAATCCCAGACTGATGGCTGAGAGGCCAGCATGGGACTGATCCAGACTCCATGAATGTAGTGTCAGTGAGGAGGCCACAGACATCTCTGGGCCTTGGGTAGTAGATCAGTGTTTACCATGGTGTACGAGTGAACTCTGGGAGCCCATTCCACATGGAGGGATGCTCTCTCAGCCTGGACATATGGGTAGTGCCTAGGTTCTGTCCTGGATGAAATGACAGACTCTGGAGATCACCCTCCCTAGGGAAATATGTGGGGATTGGGTGGGGCTTGGGAGGGCTGGTGGAGGGACAAGGGAGGAGTGGAGGGAGAGGGAGCTGGAATTGACATGTGAAGAATGCATGTTTCTAATTTAAATAAAAACATATATTGAGGAAGAAAAACAAAGGCTGAAGACAGGGTATTAATGAGTTCACTAGACTGGAGATAAATGATAAATGGGTGTTTTACTGCGGAGCAGCTTATACGGAGCAGCTCCAGAAGACGCAGTGCTCTCCTAGACCCGAGAGAGAGAGAGAGAGCAAGAGCCCGTCCCACGCTTCTCTATCTTACGATCAGGTCCGCACCTGAAGCCATGCCCAAAGGGGTATGACCCCTAGCACAAATTACAAGCAAGGAGAGATGTTAGACACAAGCCTAAGGGTGTGTGGCTCAGCTACATAGTGCTTGTCTTATGTGTGTTCAAGACCTCAGTTTTGACTCTCGTCATGCATTTTTTTTCCAGCCAGGGCTTGATTGAGTCACAGGTCAGGAACTTAGAAAAGTGTGTTGGTTATGAGGAGAAATATTTCCATTTCTTTTTTTTTGTAACCAAGGGGACAGACTGTACACTCCCTCTATCTCTGGGCTGGGAAAGGAAGATCGAATGAGCTAGAAGACTGTCCGGTTGGGCATTAAAAAAACTTTTTAAAAAATGTATTCTTCTCTCACCAAATGCAACCTGACTGCTGTGTCTCCTCCACCCACTCCTCCTAGATCCCCATCCTACCCTGTGCTCCAGATCTACCCATCATCCATTCCCTTCAGAAAAGCAGCATGCTTCCCAGGGACATCAACTAAACATGGCAATAACAAGTTACAATAAGGCACAAACCCTTATGTCAAGGCTGGACAAGGCAACCAAGTAGAAGGAAAAGGGTCCTAAGAGCAGGCAAAGAGTCAGAGACATGCCCTGCCCCCTCCCCATTCCCATTGTTAGGAATCCCACAAGAACTGTCAGCGACAGGTCCATACATGCCAGAGGACCTAGTGTAGAACCACGCAGGTTCCATGACTGTCCCTTCAGTCTCTGTGAGCCCCTAAAGGACCTCCTTGCCTGAGCATTTTCAAAGTGCATGTGGAGTTTACCTTTAGAGGGAGAGAGACAGCTCAGTCAGCAGGCAGGAGGCCATCTGGGCAATTCGACTGTTCAGTGTGGCTGTGCTGCTCTGCCCACCCAGGTGTTTATCCTGGAGTAGAAACCAAGTTGCGTTACTTGAGAAGCAAGTCATGTTCATTTCCAAGGCACTCGAGGGAAAACCACATGATTTCCATAGTAAGTAAGAGTGCACGTCTGGAAACAGGTCGCTTTTTTACTTAATCAGGATAATGTATTCTCCGGCACTCTCTTCCTAATCTTTGTGCTTAAAAATAAACTCAAATGTTAGAACTATACTTTAATCTACATTTGGCCTGCTAAAGATCTGTGGGAAATCTGACTGTTAGTAGGTAGAAGCTTCCAGGGAACCTTTTATGCTACCGGCACTCTTAGGAACACACGTGGCTATGTATATACATGTGCTTTAAGCATGGTTTGTTATACCATCCCCCTCCCCCTCCCCCTGTTTTCTTTCTCCTCAAACATAGTCTCACTAAACTCACCCCAAGTTCAAGATTCTCTTCTCTTGGCATCCGGAATCCTGGGCTTACACCTGTGCACTGTCATTCCTGGCTCTCTTTCCCCGAGTCCCTGGGTTTGATATTATTGCTTAAGGCAATGTTTCCATAGCTTATCGTTTGTCGTGTATTTTCTAGGATACCGTTTGAGACTGTTGAATAGCCCTGGCTGAGACATGACCTGTGCATGCTTTTCTTGGAATCATTTGGACATGGAAGTCTCCCTGCCTCCGCTGTGTGTTCGTATTTTGGTGAAGCCCCGAGCTCTCTAAGGTCTTCCAGGGGACCCACCTTCGATGTGGGGGATGGTCTAACTCTGCCAGCTCCTCGAAACGATAAGCAGAGTGCCAAGGTTAGCACCCTTGCGGATTCAGGGAATTGTGAAGCAGGGATAAAGGCGATAGTGTGGCCGTGTACAGCATCACACATCCTTCCTCTGAGGCTTTGGAGTTATACCAGGCTTCCAGCGTTACCCCTGCCAGGGGGAGACACACTCCCATGAAAGGGCATGGGACTACAGAGACTGCCAGCAACTATGAATCTTTTTACCACCGTGTTCCAAGCCTCAACCTGCTAGTTGCATACACAACAATACTATTGATGGTTATAGAATCTTGTGACGCTTACATGGAAAATGGATATGAAGTGCTTAACATGATGTCTAGTACACAAGACACACGAAATAGAATAGAAAAAGAAAATGCAAATTGACACGAGGGAATCAAGGATACAGGGTGATCAGAGAAGGCAGAATTTGCTTTACTGGTGTATATATCGGAAGAGCATAAAGAGGAAGAGAACTGGTGGGAGAGATGTTTATAACAGAGTCCTAGGAGTTCAATACCTAGTGAGACCTCAATTGCTGTAACATTTCCACCTAATGGGCAAATAATTTCAGCTCCATGATGCCTTTGCCTCTTCTTCCTGGTTTTGCTTAGTTTGAAGTTTCTCAAGTAGAATTCACTTGCTGTTTTCTTAAGCACTAAAGAGATACTAAATTGAGCCTGACAAAGTTCCCTTGCTTTACTGTATCAGGATCCAGAGAAAAAGCCTCTTCTTTACACCAGGCTTTGAGCTCCAGAAAGGATGCTTGCGGAGGGGAGGTTGCGCATTTCTGCCCTTAGTATAGATAGCTGCACTTATTATGTTCAACATTTAGGTCAATTGATGGTGAGGAGAACTCTGGCTTCCATGTTACCCCTGCTGCTTCTCTTTCTCTATCTAATGCCGTCCTTTGTGAGGAGCCCAGTTTCCAACATTCCCCCCATTCCTGTGCAGGAATCTCCTGGTCTACCCACACCGTGTTCTCTGACAGCCTGTCTGACAGCGTGTTCCCTTTCATGGGCGAGGGGTAATAGTACTGGGTAGAGAATTCTAGTTGGAAATTTTGTCCTTTAATGACTCAGGTATGCTATTCGCCCTTCTTATTCTTTTGACTTCTAAAGAGAAGTGTAATGCAACTCTTATCCCTGTTTCTTGCTGAAGACTGTCTCTTGGTCTGTGATTTCTCTGGTTTAAATACGGAAGCCTAACTATGGCTTTGTCATTTGTGCTGCCTGGAATCTCTGTGTTCCTCGTGCCTGATTGATTTCCTCACCGTTAGTTGGTGTGTCAGGATTTCCAAGTTCCTTTCTTTCTCCAGCATGATCGTTGTACCTTTCGTAGATTACCCCCTTCCTGTCTTCCTCCTGCACTCTCCAGAATGGTAGTAAGCCTTGTGTTTATCTTTAAGCTTGTGGTTTCACTCTTTAGCCCAGTCTCCTGTACGCGCCAGCTCTTCACTTTATTTTTTAAGTTACGTTTTATTATTTTTTACAGTTAAAAATTTAATTTTTCCATACACTATTTTTTATAGTGTTTTCTCCTCCCCAACTCTTCCCAGAGTCTCCCGCCTCTTTACCCATTCAACTATATGTGTTCTTTAACTCCCTCTTTCAAAAAATAGCCAGAAAACCAAAAATCAAAACAAACAAACACAAACAACATAAACAAAAAAAACACTAACCCAATAAGTTCAAAAAATGCCAATGCAAAACAAAACGAAATTAAAAGTCCACAAGAAATGCATGGAATTTGTTTTGTGTTGGCCATTCACTTCTGGTCACTGGGCCTGCCCTGGAGTTTTGTTGACAATACCCAATGGCATTCCACTGAAGACAACCAATTTTCCCTTTGCCAGCTAACACCGTCTTGGTTAGGTGTGACAACCTATGTCCGTTTCTCTCAACGCTCTGACCGTGTGTGGCTTGAACTTCTGTAGGTCTTACGCGTGCTGTCACAGGCTTTGTTGTATGTCCGTTGGTCCTGTTGTGTCGGGAAGACACTATTTCCCTGAAGTCATCCATCAGTTTTGGCTCATGAAATCTTTCTGCCTCTTCTTTCCTGAGCCTCGAAGTCAGGGGATTGACGACGAAGACATCCCGTTTAGGCCTGAGTCCTCAAAAGTCTGTCATCCTCTGCACAATGTGCAGTTGTAGGTGTCTGTATTAATGCCGTATCTACTGAAAGAATGAGGGTTGAGCAAGGCCCTGGCCCTGATCTTTCATCCTTTTTCCTCAAGGTAATGTCTATCCTTGATGGTGAGTTTTGCTGTTTTTGGATGTAGCCAAAAGGCAATTCCTATTTTCTAATCCAATCTTTTAGTCTGTGTCTTTTTTTTTAAATCAAACAATTAAAACCATTGATATTGAGAATTACCACTTAGCAGTGTTTATTGATTCCTATGATTTTGTTGTGGAGTAGGTTCACTCTCCTTTTGTCTTACTGTTCTGGGATTATTAATTTTGTGAATCTTTTCATGTATAGTTGACTTCTTCAAACTGCAGGTTTCCTTCTAGAACTTTCTTCAGAGCTGGATTTTTTGGATAGAAATTGCTTAAATGTGGATTTGTTGTAGAATTATTTTTTCTCTAGTGGCAGTAATGGATAATTTCGCAGGTTATAATAGCCTGGGCTAGTATTTGTGGTCTCTAAGAGCTTCTAGATCATCTGTCCAGGCCCTCTGGCTTTCAGAGTCTCTACTGAAATCTCAGATATTAATAGGCCTGGTTTTACATGTCTTTTGGTAGATTTTATTATCCTTTCTTCTTCATTCTGTACACTTAATGTTTTGATTATTATGTGTTAGGGGGAGTTTCTTTTCTGATCCTGTCTCTTTGGTGTTCTATATGTTTTCTTTCTACCTTGATAATGGAGGATGTCCTTCTGTATATGTGTTTCTCTTATTGGTTGATGATAAAACACTGTTTGACCAATAGCCATAGAGGCAGGACTAGGAGATGAGGAGAATTCTGGGAAAGGTAGGCAAAGAGAGCCCTCCAGTGAGACACCATGGAGGGATCAGGAGGATAGGATGCACCAGGCATTCTCTGGTAAGATAAGGCCATGTAGAAAAACACAGATTTATAGAAATGGCTTAATAATTAAAACAGAGCTAGCTAATAAGAAGCCCTAGCCATCGAACAACAGTTTTATAATTAGTATAGTGTCTATGTGGTTATTTGGGGCTGAGAGATGTGGCTGAAGAAACTGGCGGGACAAGAAACCTCCAGCAATACCTTGATACACATTTCTTTCTTTAGGTTGGAAAAATTTTTCTTCTACAATTTTGTAAAAATATTTTCTGTGCCTTTGACCTGGGTTTCCTCCCCTACCTCTACCCCTATTATTCATATCTTTGGCCTTTTCATAGTGTCCCAGATTTCCTGGATATTTTGTGCTTGGATTGTTTCAGGTTTAACATTTTCTTTGGCTGTGTTGTCTATTTTCTTCTACCTTGTCTGTAAGACCTGAAATTCTGTCTTCCACTTCATTCAGTCTGTTAGTGAGACTTTTCTCTAAGCCTTTCGTTTGACTTATTGAGTTTTTCATTTTGAGTTTTGTCTCAGTTAAGCTTTACTTTGGTGATTCTATTTCATTGTTAAATTCTGTTTTAGACTCCCTTACTATAGGTGACAATGTTGTGACTGGGACAATATATGAGGCCACTGGCAGTGGGTCTAAGATCTAACTCTAATGCACAAACTGACTTAGTGGGGCCCATTCTATATGGAGAGATACCTTGCCCAGCCTAGACACAGGGGTGTGGGGTTGGAGAGGTGCCTTGGTCCTGCCTCAACAAGATGATGGGACAGACTTAGTAGACTTCCTAGGGGAGGCCTCACCCTCTCTGAGGAGCAGATGGGAGGTGGGGTGGGGGAAGAGTGGGGACAGTGGGAGGAGAGGAGGGAAGGGAATACGAATGTGATGTAAAAAATAAATTAATAGAAATAAAAATTTTAAATCCACTTTTGTATCTTTAATTGTTATTATTCATTCATTGAACTGTTTTCTTTGTATCTCCTGGTCTTCACTGACCCACTTACTCATGTCCTTTTTAAGGTCCTTGTACACATTTACAGCTCTATTTTGACTTCCTTGTGTTGTGTTTCGGCTGAATTGCTTTTTTTTTTCCGGGTACTGGGAAGTTAAGAGTGGTCCTGGTGCAATATGTGAGATTCCCAAATAATCAATAAAATATCATGTTCAAACAAAAGAAACGGAAGTGAAGCAGAGTCCCCCAGGAACTGAAATGCAAGGAGGAGCCCCAGGCAGGCTGCAGAGTGAGGAAAAGTCCATCTGGAGAAACGGGAATGGAGGAAAGTCAGACAATAAGGGTTTTCCACTGAGTCCGAGCCTGGTGCGGCAACTGTAGATCCCCGGTAGAGCATGGTACTGGCAGTGCCAGTGGGTACCACAAAAGAAATGGGGGAAGAAATGGATGAAAGGCTGTAAGGGTTGGCAGGAAAAAACCTAAGGGGCCCTGAGTCTGTACTAAGAGGCAGAGTTCCTGGGAATGGAACATGTTTCATTTCTTTTCATGGGGGATTTTGGGTTTCTAGCGTTTACACTGTATCTGTAAATATTAGAGGCACAAATTTCAGTTAGGGTCATCGGACTTCCTAAACTGCCCCCCCAGTAACCAACCAGACAGACGTTGCTCAGGATTGTCTCAAGTTTCTAAAGTTAAATTAATTCTCCAGTTCTTAGCTCCCGGGTATGGGGAACCACAGGTTTATCTCAAGGTGACGCCAAGCCCATCCGTTTTTCAGAAGCAGAGATCGCAAGTGCCCTGTTCTCCTAGGGCAATCCTGATGGAGCAGCGGGAGACTGTCATAGCAAAGGATTCTGTAGTCCTGTGATAAAGTCTGGGTTTCAGCAAACCTCTTGCTTTGGACTGGGACTTTCACCCACCTTTAGGTGAGACTGGATGGCAAGAGAAGGACCTGGCATTATGTCTCTGCGCTCTTTGGTTGGACTCTGATACTGTGATTATCATTATATCATATCTGACACAGGATTATGATATTGCCCTTGTTAAAGGGATGATGATTACCCAGGGTAGATCTAAAAATGATGTTTTTACTCTCTCTGCTGGAAGCACATGGGATTTTTCTATATTCTTCTCTGTGGGAATGGGATAATTTTTAAGACTAGGACCTTGTGGTTTTTAACTCTCAAGGGACACTGAAGATGGAGCTTTCTGTCCTGCCTAGTCCCACAGCCGCTTTGCCCCAAATAAACACACGGACACTGTATTAATTACAAAACTGTTGGTTGATGGCTAGAGCTTCTGATTGGCGAGCTCTGTCTTAATTATTAACCCATTTCTTTTCATCTGTGCATTGCCATGAGGCTGTGACTTACCCGTAATCTGGCATGTTACCCCTTAGGCAACATGGTGTCTCTTCACAGCCTCCCTCTGCCTTTCTCTCCCTAGCCTTCTCCTGGTCTGGGAGCCCTGCCTATACTTCCGGCATAGCTATTAGACAATCAGTGTTTTACTCATCAATCAATAAGAGACACATAGATACATCTGTAGACCATGCTCAACCTTCAATAGTCAGCTCTGAGTAATTGTCCCAGCACCTGCTGTCCCTAAGGTCAGTCTTTGTTCCCAGTGAGCTTTGATTTTCTGTGTCAATCTGTTCCTCTCTGCAGCTTCCAGGGGCGTGGTTTCCTTGTTCCCTCAGTTTTTTTTTCTCCTGGATCTAGTGAGAATCTGTGGTATTCTGTGGTTTATCTGCTTCTCTGGAGAAAGGGAGCATGACAGCGTGGAAGCAGGTTTGAACTCTTCCTTTGGGAGTGAAGAAACAAAGCTTACTCCTGGAGGACTTATCTCAGGCCAAGCTAGCATGGTCTCACAGGACAGACACTTTTTGTCTACTTTCTGTGTTTCTTGTTCCTATTTTGGGTTTCTGGAAACATTTGCAGACGATGCTACCAGTACGAGGCCATGTTGGTTCTGAGCAGATGCAGCTGAAGGAATGCAGTAGCTGGAGTGTGTTGTGTTGTGCACAATTGAGACCCTAGATACCGCTGCTTGCATTTTAGCTGTGGTGGGAGAGAAATCAAATGTGTTCTCTATCATGAGAAAACAGGGCTTCCTCAGTATGGACTCAGTTTGGCCAGGGGGAGCCGCGGTGATATTAACTGTGCAACATCTGGCAGTTTTCTGGGGCGTAAGGCATGATGCTTTCCTGCATAGCCCTGGTCTTGGTGGCCACTCCTTTCTGCATGTACAAGTTGATCTGTACATGCAGAAAGGATTTAGTCCTCCCAAGGATGCCCAAGTCCATGGGCAATAATTTCCCTTATACATAATGATCAAATATTTGCATAAATCCTAAGTGTTGTGCCAATCTTTATCGTATGGTATTGTTTAGACTTTAGGGGATAATGTCAAGAATAAAATGGTGTGTACATGTTCAGCACAGTAGTAAAGGGGTCACAGACATTAGTGTTTGTGTTGAGTGCACTGGCATGGTCTCCAACAAGAACATTTTTCTTAAATATTTTCATTCTGAAGTTGATTTAACCTGAGAATTATCCCACAGATGCAGAATGGTAATTTGATTGTCTCTCACTTCAGTGTGTGACTTATGGTTCAGTGTGTATGTGTGTGTGTCTGTGTGTGCATGTGTGTGTGTGTGTCTGTGTGTGCATGTGTGTGTCTGTATGTGCATGTGTGTGTATGCATGTGTGTGTCTGTGTGTGCATGTGTGTGTGCATGTGTATGTGTCTGTGTGTGTGTGTCTGTGTGTGTCTGTGTGTGCGTGTGTGTTGCTAAGACTGAAATCCAGGTTGTGGCATTTGCCAGGCAGGTATTCTACCACAGATTTATAATCTGGTCTTACAGACGGCTCATGAAAATAGTATTTGAATGTTTTGATCCATAGAGAAGATTTTTCCAATAAAAATATCAAATTTTAATAGATAAAAATAAATAAGGGCTAGAGAGATGACTCAGTTGTTAAAGGGACACACTGCTCTTGGAGACAACCCCAGTCTGGTTGCCCGAGTCCGCACTACACTGAGCAGCTTGCAAGCACCTGTTACACTGGCTCCAAGGGATTCTAAGCCTCTCCCCTACTTAGGCACACACACACACACACACACACACACACACACACGCATGCACGCACACACACGCATGCACGCACACACACACACACACACTAGATGCACATGCACAGAATTGTTAAAGAGTGAACTTTACAAATAATTAGAAACCTTTGTCACTGGTGAACTGGAATGAGAGTTCTCACCCTGCTGACCCATAGTTGTGACTTACAAAGCACCTTACCCTAGCTTCCTTTATACACAGTGACATTACAGTAACACAAAGGATACCGAAAGGCCTTCAGGATTTATTTTTCCTACCTTCATTTGAGGATACTGCTGTCCTCATCACAAGTAAAATTCATAACTGATGTAACTGTCCCGGTATCCATGCCAGAGAACCACTCAAAGAGAGTAAACCATGTAGGAAAAAAACGTAGTTTCGACTTCCCTAGTAGAAAAAGGGTGAATTGTTGGACAACTGCAAAGACATCACCACATTAATGTCATCTCTTGCTGTCAAGGTAGAGCCAAATCCTCTTGTGAGTAGACTTCAATCTTGGAGAGATAGAAGTGACTCTGTAGTATTAGGAACTGCAGTTGGATCTTGGATCGATACTTTCACAGAAACCTGCAGGAGTTTACAAATGCCACAAGAAAACCCATTGCATTAGATGCTAACTTTAAATGTAAGAAGAAAAATAAGTTTGCAAGACAGTCATTTTTATATATATATACATATATATAATTTTATGTATACTGTTGGTTTTTTTTTTGTCATGGGAGTTGGGTCCCCTGGAACTGGAGTTACAGACAGTTGTGGTCTGCCATGTGGTTGGTCAGAATTTAACCAAGGTCCTCTGGAAGAGCAATCAGCATTTTAAGTGCTGAGACATTTTCTCCAGCCCCCAAACCTTGTCATTCTTAAACACTGGTGCTTGTGTGTTTGGAAGGGTTTTGCTGCACCAAGGGAAGGTAACTTAGCTCCGCTAACTTCATCATCTTTTTGGCCTCTCATGTCTGTTTCTTGTCGAAAGAAATTTCAGGTGGGTACTGCCTCATCCAGACTGGAGTGAGTCAGAGCAAGGTGTCTGTAATAGGAAAAGTGTTGCCTCCAGAGATCTTTCCTGTACAGAAGGGGAAGAAGAACCTTAGGAGGTACACAGGGTGCTCAGTGACCCAGTGTCCATTGTGGTAGTTAATCTTGATTACTGGTTTGACAGGGGGTTGTGCGGGCCCTTGTCTTCTCCTCTTCCACGTGGCTCTACAATGGACAGCCACTACGGCAGGCTGCCTCAGCACAAGCACAGCAGACCGGTCTCTCAGTTATGCACTGAAATACCCACGATTGTGAGCTGCAATAGTTTCTTTTTAACAGTTTTGACTCTTTGTTTCTTTCCCTTACATATTTGTTAACAGTGACAGAAAATGTAGTTACAGTCTGTGCTGGCTAGACTTTATGTCAAATTGACATAAGCTAGGGTCATCTAAGAAGAGGGAACCTCAATTGAGAAATTGTCTCCGTCATGTTGGTCTGTGGGCAAGCTGTGGGGTATTTTCTTGGTCACTGATTGGTTAGCTCACTGTAGGTGGCGCCAGTCCTGGTCTGTTGATTCTGGATGGATGGTACAGAAAAGCGGGGTGTGGGGGAGTAAGCCATGAGGAGTAACCCTCTGCTCATGCGATCCTGATAGTTTGAAAATGGGTTTGTATGATTCCTATACTGCAACTGTCTCTTTCCTTGATTTTTTTTGGTGTTTTTGTTTGTTTGTTTTTTGTGGAAGTTTGTCCCCGATCAGCATTTATACCATTGTTTATGCTGATATTTGCATGTCGTGGCTGGAGGTTGCTTTGCATACCTGGCTTAATGGGTAAAGAAGCTTGCCACCAAAACCGAAGACCTGAGTTCCGTTCCTGGGACCCATTTGGTGGAGGGAGAGGACTAACTGCCACAAGTTGTCCTCTGACCTCCATACATGCTAAACACAAAACAAGTAAGTAAATGTAATATATAAGTAGAAATTAACTTGTGAACATCTGAAAGTCTTGGCCAGGAGTATCAGGTATTCAAGTCAGCCTGGACTTTATAGAAAGACCCTGTCTCAAAAAAAAAAAAAGGAACAAAACAGGTGAATGACAGGACCCAGGTAAATGTATAAGCCATGGCCATTGCCACCTTCCCCCCAAATAAACGAATAAAATGTTAAAAAAATGAGATAAAGTCACAGGTGATTTAACCGCATACCTAGGCAATGCTGAGCAATCAGCCAATTTGGATAGTCTTTTGAAAGAAACTTCCCTCGTATTGGCTACTTCTTTTTGCAGAAGATTTTCAGTTTCCTCTCCTTCCCTGGATTGGTTAAAAAAAAACAAAACCGGGAGCAACAAATAATGGAGTGCAGCTGACGTTGTCCTCAGAGCTGCCGGTCAGGTTAATGGAGCAGAGTGGTGACTGCGAGGGAGGGGTGTGGAGGGGCACTTGAAGCATCACAGAGAGTCTGCAGTGGATGGCACCGGAAGCCGGGGATGAGGGGACCCAGGCCTCTCTGTACTGGATGGGGAAGACTGAGATCTATCACAGACCCAAGCCTGGAAGCCCCTTGACCCACCCAGCCCTCTCTCACCAGGCCTCTTGAGAGGAGAGATGGAGGCGTGGAGAGTCACGCCTGCTTCTGAATGCGTGTGAGAAAAAGAGCCTTTGTCTGTGCTTTCAGGGATAGTGTACACCAACGTGATGAGGTCTGGCGTCAGGTTTGTGGTTTACCCACGTACCACGTGCTTGGCCATATTCTAGGGTAAGTGGGTAATAGCAGTGCCACTTAAATGGCATGTAAAAACCATTTTAGGGTTCTTTGGTTGGCGGAGATGTTCCGTAGGAGCAGCCTCCATCATTGGCATGGCGTCCCGTTGGTTTCTCAGCTGCCCTTCATGAACAGAGGCTGTGATTCCTATTCTTGGAACTAATGCAGGGCATGGGGGTTACCACCTTTCACTGAAATCTGCCTCCTCATGAACGTAAATGACATTGGTCGCAAGCATTATGACCTTCCCAACTTAATTCCTCAAGGGAATGCCTCCAGTCTCCCCCTTCTCCTCATAACCTTCAACCAAATGTGGGGAAAGGGAAGACTACCAACTTGTAGAGAGAAGCCTTTTCCTTGCCACCCACTTTGGTTTTTCCCCACCAGTCCCCAAATGACACACAAGATGCTGTATTAATTATGAAGCTGTTGGTCTTGCTTCTTTCTTACTGGCTATCTTTGACCTAAGTATTTAACCCATCTAAGTATTTCTCTTACCGGAAGGACATCTTACTTCTCTGGTGGGCTACATGATGACTCCCTGTGTTTCTCCTACCCAGAGTCCTCCTGGACTCCTAGTCCCACCTATCTTGCTTCCCTATTGGCCAACAGTGCTTTATTGACATATACACAGGACTTCCCCATGACCAACTAGTGTGTACGCAAGACTCAGTCCAGCATAGATTCCCCACTGAAGGATCCTACATCATATCAGTGCAACCTGAGGCTTCCAGCAGGGAGCATGGCTTCCCAGAGCTGGCGCTGGCTCTGGCAGGACAGTGTGTAACCAGCTCATATCATTGTCTGAATGTGCTGGCCTCTACCCTACCTCATTACTGTGCCTGATGATCCAGCTGCCCCCAGAGCAGTCTTGGCAATATGTGGGTTTTATAATACTCAAAAGTGTGCTACGTATTGGCATCTTTGAATGATGTCATGCTTTGTTTTAGTTTGTAATAATCACTGAGCTGGGGTTTTCCATCCAAATCTCCAGTCCCAGATTTACTGTGCAATGTAGAAAAAGAATTCATGTCCAATTTCAGTTTCTTTTCTTTTTTAAGCTAATGGTAAGAAGTGTTTCCTCAAGTCTGGCGGTGGCGTCTCATGCATTTAATCCTAGCACTTGTGTGGCAGAGGCAGGCGGATCTCCATGGGTTAGAGGCCAGCCTGGTGTACAGAGCAAATTCCAGGACAGGCTCCAAAGCTACACAGATAAACCATATCATCAAGTCGGAGTGTATCCTCAGCTATGGATCATCCATTGGATAGAAATAACATTCCAAAGATGTGAGAATTCTTATTACAAAATTTTAATGACCTGGACTGGGAAGTCACTCAGTAGGTAAATATTTGCCATGGTGGCATGAGGACCTGAGCTCAGATTCCCCATAACGCCACATAAGATCAGAGTGGGGGGATAGAATAGGGGGAAGAGGGAATCATAGGTTAGAAGACAGATCAGGCACCAGTGTGACCTCTAGTGATCTAAAGGGATAACACCAATTGGCAAGCTAAACAATAGTGGAGAGACCACCTCGAATGCCCATTCCTGATAATGAACTTGATGTCTGTAATCATCTGGGAGCCTTCATCCAGTGACTGATGGAAGCAGAGGCAAACACCCACAGTTAAACACTGAACTGAACCCAAGGAACTCAGTGACAGAGAGAGAGGAACAATGAGCAAATTGGCAAAGAATGGGCTGGCAAAACCAGCAGAGACAGCTGATCTGAACAGGGGCGAACTCTTGGACCTCAGGCCAACAACTGGGAGACCAGCATGGGACTGATCTGGACCCCTCGAATGTGAGAGTCAGTGAGGAGGCCTGGGCAACCTATGGGGCCCTGAGCAGTGGATCAGTGTTTATCCCTCCAATACTAACAGACATCGTGTGTCCATAGCACAAAGAGGGATGCTCTCTCAGCCTGGACTCTTAGGGGGAGTGCCTGGACCCTGCCCTGAGTGAAATGACAGACTCTAGATATCCCCTATGTGGAAGGAATTGGCAATGGGGTGGGAGGCTGAGGGGGGGGATGGTGGGGAAGGTGCAGGCGGAGGGGAGGGAGAGGGAACTGGGATTGACATGTAAAACAAGCTATTTAAAATTAAAATAATAAAAATTAAAAAATAAAGATCAGACATGGTAGCATGAAGCATATCCTCACACTCCTGTATTGAGATGGGAGAATCCCCGGAAGATCATAGTCAGTTCACCTGGTGGATACAGTATCAAACAAGAGACCACATCTCAAATGAGGTGGAAATTGAGGACAGACACCCGAGGTTGTCCTCTGACCATACACACACCATGGTATGCCCACACATACTGTGCACATAACACACACAGTTACATACATGACAAAAAAGATTGAGTGACTTGTATCTCATGAAACATTAAAATAATGTGTTTATTCTCTGTGTCTATTTGGCTTACAGCAGGGATTCTTCCTAAACACACATATTATAGTGATGTGAAAACCAGCCATCACAGAAATGCTTACTAAAATTCTCTGTCAGCAGGTGTAATTAACCAGGACCAGACAGCCTCAGGGCAGCAGAACAAATCTGTTTGGAGAATGCAAGGCCAGTGACAACCAGCTCTTCCCAGTTAGATTGTTATCAGTTAAATAAGAACAAAATGCAAAGCAGGATGTGACACTTGTAAATATTTTATGTGATGCCACTTTCCAATACTCTGAGAAAGACTTGGGGAAGGTGGGAAAGAAAGAGGAAAACAGAAAGAAGGGGAGGGATTCAGGAGTAGCCAGTGAGATTGGGAGAACACCAGAAAACTTCTGAAGAAAGGCTGGCTGTGCTGCCCTGCTCTGGGTTTGGGGAACTGACATGAACCTTACATTGAGACTTTTCCTCTTCCTGGAAGCGGGATTTGCTTATGTGAGCAGCTAGCTTGGAGGGACTCATGCCTTCACAAGGCAACTGGTAAAATCTTCCGCGTGCCTGGATGGACTTAGGCTCCCATGCTCAGTCCCTGGTTTAATGCAGGAATATTCACTCAATCCTGGGAGTGCTCCCGCAAGTCAAGTGATGGTGCTCCTTGGCGCCGAGTCACGGTGCTCCTGCATCCAGTGGACAGGGTTGCGTGGTGCTTGGGGCCGCAGGACGGTTTTGTGGCCGTCGGCCTCGTCCCTCTTCTGTGGACATGGTTGACCCACCTCAGCGCTTGCCCAGAGTGTGGCTGCTGTTAACAGAAGAGCCTCCGTTTACAGAGGGAGTAGAATAGCCCCGGCCAACCCGGATCGAACGTCTCTTCCCAAGTGGGGTTTTAGGTCCACATCAGTTCCCCAGCGGGTCCAGGGCACCGCTCTTCCGGTACCCAGAGGCACCACGGCTACTGCTGCGTTTACACTTGCGCTCTTCCAGAAGCATGCATGGGACTTGTGTTCTGAAGCACCCCCACCTATAGGCTCTCCTCCCTTGGTGAAAAATCCTTTTCCTAAGTAGACTTTCTGGAGCCCTGAGCTGTTAGCTCATCGGCAGTCGGGGGACAGAGAGCATGCTGATGGGCCCTAGGCTGAATCTCCAGTGCTTATACATGCTATATTTAAGTTCAAGTGTGACTTTCTCGAGGCTTCGGAGTTGTCGGCATTCCGTTCTTTCTTCTGAAAGAAGTTGTACGACTTTTGAGAGCTTCTGAACAGTGATGGGGTTTTTTTGCTCTCTGCTATTATTTATCGATTGGCGGTTTGCTAAGGTTTTAGAATATTCTTAATAGCAGCTGAGAAAGAGAATGTCCTGAGACCTCCTATGTCATATCAGGCTTGGGTAAGGACAGCTCCTGCTCTGGCATTTTTTTTTCTGGTCAGTCCACAGTCTTGACCAGAAGTAGTACATTTGTGACTCATTCATAGCAACAGCCCAACAGATAGGTCTTCTGCTATCATGAACACAGGTTTCAGACCACCCCCGCCTCCTTTGCTGTGGGACTTGCATGGTTGGCTCTCTTGGTTGTCTGACCTTACTCACAAAGAGACCCCCACCTTAGCTGAGGATCTTGGAGTTTCTGGCCCTTTACAAATGCGAGTCAGTTGTGTGAGTCCCTTTTTATGCTTGTGTGTCCCTTTTGTCAGCCTTGTTTTTTTCTGGTGAGCACTGAGTAATGCCTAACGTGCCTTCCTGTGTGTTTGCGTGTGTTATTATTATTTATTTATTTATTTATTTTTGGTTTTTCGAGACAAGGTTTCTCTGTGGCTTTGGAGGCTGTCCTGGAACTCACTCTGTAGACCAGGCTGGCCTCGAACTCACAGAGAAACGCCTGCCTCTGCCTCCCGAGTGCTGGGATTAAAGGTGTGCGCCACCAACGCCCGGCATGTTTGCGTCTGTTGTTGGGAATGACACCACCATGCAAGTATTTCTTTCACAGGATGGTGATAATATGCCCTAGATAGAAACCTAGAGCATCTGGGGGAACAGATCAAGCCAGGCAGCAGTGCCCCTTTCCAGAGAAAAGTCCATTCGAACCAACAAACACCTAAGTCCCCTGGTGGCAGCAGACAGGAAGGGTCTAAGTGACCTTAGACATGCTTAAGAAGACAGCTAAGTGGGCTGAGAAAGGGAGAAGGAGCTACATGAGGATTTCTGTGCTACTTTCATCCCTATTTCTCACCTAGACTGCTGTGCCTGTCTTTTGTGTGGGGTCTTTAGCAGACGTTCTGAGATGTAGGAAGGGGGTGTGAAACCTGGGAAGGAACCCGAACGTTGGGCCACCCAACCCTGCATCTCACACACTCTCTACTTCTGGTCTGCCTCCTCAGCTTCAAGCGGTTACGTTTCTCTCTGTTCGCTGCGTTTCAAAATGAAACCTCGAAGCCACTCATTTAGAAAGTGACTATATTAACTTTAAAATGCATACTCTGGAGCGTTACTAATTCCCATTGTCTTTCTCCTAAACCTCACTCTGACTCTGCTCTGGGGTTTCTCATGCTGCCGTTCATCCCCAAAGTAACTCCAAGGCATGGGGGAAGCCTGGAGAAGGGCTTGCGCCCTGTTTTCCAGTGTACACCTGTGCAGCCACGCTCTCCGTCCCTCCCGACAGGACTCTTGTCTTCACAACTCTTCACCATACATATACATTCTTTCTGCCAGTTCCCCTTTCCTTTGGGCAAAGTGGACCCAGATCTCCGTCCCATAATTGTTGTGATTTTATTATGGTTTATATCTTGGTTTTAATGTAGGGTGTTTGATGATGAAAGCTGTAAGTAATTTTTCTGCTGAGTCTAACCACTGGGTGAGCATGCGCTCCTCCTCCCCCCCCCCCCCCCCCACTCCTTAGAGTCCAACAGCAAAGGGGGGTTACACATGCATTAGACTTACTTGCGTCTTTTCCCACAGCAACGGGTCTGCTCCTGGAAGCGAAAGTTGGTAACCAATCCCACGCTTTCATGCCCCGACACTAGTTTTACAGAAGTTGGCCTAGGGGCTGACAACCCATGAGACAGACTGTCCTCAAATACACTCAGCAGGATCCTTGTACCCAACCCAACAATGAGCCTCCTCCTGCTAAGTAACCAGATGATATGGAGAACTCTGAACCCACCCAAGTAGGGGCTTCCTGAATTAAAGACAACTTTGGTATGTTGCCAGGGTTCTAGCTGACATGTCATCAGTGCTGCTTATTATTTTGCAGCAGAGGGCATCTCCTCTCCACAGAGGGTTAGAAGCCTTGTCCTGGAAGCGCTTGGTTCTGGTACTGGCTTCAATGGCATTTGAGTAGCACTCTCTGTGCTGTCTTGGGAACCTTATTGGTACCAGAGGCAAGAAAGCTCAGCTTTGCTGCCTGGAACCCCTGATTCTGAGTTTTGAGGCGAAGGCAGACCATGGGCGCCGGATCCATCCCTTCAAAGTCTACTTGTGGGTTTTGTCCATGGCCCTCCAAGGATCCCAAGCCAGCCTCACGGGCCTTTTTGCAGGATGGGCTGGGCCTAACTGGAGAACTGTCACCTTGCTCACTGAGGGAAAAGACAGGAGCTCTAGGAGTTTCATGAGCCCAACCCCCATCCCCAGCCTATGGAGTATCAATCCTGCCCCACCAGGCAGGGAATGCAGTCTACAACTTGATAAAAATCCATCTCAACCGCCTGAGCATTAAGGAGTACGAGATGTGACCTGCCCCCAATTGTGCTGCCACCTAAGGATAAAGGGTTAGGGGACAGATTTCACCACTCCCTGCGATCCTCAGGTTCCTGCAGAAGTATGAGCTTTTGCATAGGTTTTGGTTTCTGCTCCTTGATCCAAGAACGCTAACACACTGGGAGGCTCTTTATAGTTATCCTGGTGTTTTCTGCCATCAACTAAGAGGAACGTTTAGGGATACTCATGGTAAGGACTGATCACATTGTGTTGGAAACGGTGGGGAGGTTCTGGCGTGGCCCAGGACTGACATGAACTTTCTTGGTTATTTGTGAAGGTGAAAGTCGGTTTTCACATACTACAGATGAGTCACCACTACCCTAGGATAGGAGAGAAATGAAGAAATGGAAACTCAGGTATTAACATTTGGACCTTGAAAGGACAAAGGGAAGGGATTTCAATTAACAGTTCACCCAAGTAAAATGCCACTCTTGGAAAGTGTTCAGGAAATGGGACAAACAAGGCAGGAGCCATTTTGAGTTATTTCTCCAAATGCCAGGATAATTTCTTAGGAGATTGCTTACGTCATCATAAATAATGTTTCCAAGTCCTGGGGGTGTCTGACACTAATTAGAACCAACATAAGCTTGCAATGTCTGTTTCATAACGTGGAACGTTACGTAACCCAGACTCCGGAAACAAATAAGGACAGTAATCGACTTTGTGAGAGTTGGGATTTTCAGATGTTCTGACTTTGCACATGCTCAGCATAGACAGGACACTGTGGGAGTCACACTTGTAGTCACTTAGCAGCCTGCATTTGATGGTGTGCTGTCTCCCCCACGTGCGAAGTAGAATACCGGTTTGGATATTGTTTATGATCTTTATAAACCGACTTTGAGGCTAATAATGGGAACTTAGACATTTGCATTGATTGTTCTCGTTGAGTTAAGAGATCAGACTGCGAGTATGTCATCCTTTTGTCTGACTTGACTGAGTCCTTGACTTGATCCAAATGAACAGTAAATCCACGACAAACAGGATAGCTTAGACTCGCTGGTGGTTGCTTTGTTCATTTTTCATCACGTCCTAAAGATTTAAGGTGACTTGAAAAAAACGGGAAAAGAGCAAACTTTTTTTTTTTAAGAAAAGGGTTTGAAATCGATCTAAAAGATAAGCAGGAGTAAGAAAGCAATGGCAAACCACAGAGACGGTTAATCTTACAAGTGTGGCTGGCCTGTGGGCTGCCGCCCCTGGAGGAAGGTGGAGACACATCCTTACCTCTGATCGTCTCTAGTGCTCAGTGCAGAGGCTTACAGAACAAGTAGGGATGCGGGGCTCCAGATACAGGAGTCGGGGACCTCCTGCTGGTTCCCCGAAAGATGACTGCTGTATCCAGAGTCCTCACTGTTGTCATCAGGCCCAAAGACGGGGTGCTTTTTATATAAACGTCATGCATCTTTTGTGTCAGAAGACTGGTCAAAGTGAAATGGACTAGCGGGAGCCTGAGATCTACAAGGGAGACCCGCTATTGTGTCAGCGTGTAAGGCAAATGGAGCACACGCGGGAAGGATTTGGCCCCATTGCGGTTAAAAAAGGGAGCAGCAATGAGGTTTCACGGCGCCCTATGCCAGCATTCTCCTCCAAAGCAGGTCTAAGAGGCCGCACACATGCTTGCAGCCACACGGGGATTCATTTCGAGGAGCTGGCTGGACCGCTGAGGAGGCTGGCTAGCCTGATGTCTGCAGGGAGGGGCCATTAGGCTGGAGACCAGAGGAAGAACGGATGCTTCAGTTCAAGCCCCAGCTCAGCCTGCTGGGAAGGGGCGCATCGCATTCCAGAGCCTAAGTTTGTTTCAGCCAAAGCCTGTCGGACTGGTTGCTAGGTCTCTTTGAAAGCTGTCTCTAGACTAGAGCCATCAACCTGTTGACAGAGGAAATGGACTCCGGTGCAGAAGGGATGAAGGGAAGAGACCGAGGAGGGTGATCTGCAGGGTGAAACCAGCCTGACCTTAGACTGGGCTCGTTCTTCTCCCGGTGTGTTTCAAGGATGTCTTAAGGACTCAGGACCGAAGCTGTGGGTCATGGAGGAAGCAGGCCAGCTAGTGACAGCTCCAGGTCTGTTATGCCCAGCGGGGAATAGAAACCCGACCCAGCTATGATGTGGGATGCTTCCCTGCTCACCTAGTGTCCTCTTCCCTGAGGCCGCGAGTCCCCCTCCGTGGACCGGGAAGAGCATGCCTGCTGACTCTGACACTCCAGGTCTGGCCCTGCTTCTCGTTTGCCTGAAGAGTTGGCGGTCATCAGCAAAAACGGTGGAAGTGTTCCCCAGGTGCAGTAACGTAAACCGGTCAGGTCTGGATTCAGAGGTGGGGAGGCGTGTGAAGTGGGCAGACAGGGCTGAGGGACAGCAGACACTCGCCTCAGGGCAGTGCCCTTCAGCGGATCCCAGTGTCCTTCTAAGGAGCAATGTGTGACTCTCAAGCGCAGGCAGGTGGGTGTGATTCTCGCTGTTTTATTCTGAGAGCTTCGCGCGGGGTATTTTAGAAGCACAGACGTCAGCCGGTGCTACTCTTAATGAGGTTAGAAATCAGCTGTTCTGTAGACGGTGCGGTCATGATGGCTGGTGAGTAAGGGGCTCGGAAGGAATTAAGAGGGGGAGCTTTCACCTGGAAATGCTTGTGTTTTTATTTTTCTTAGCTAAAACACTCGGTCAGTCCAATACTCTGCACAGCCACCTCATGCTTTGTGAACTTGAACTGTTGGTCTTGGTCACATAGGAGACCCAAGGTCTAGAGACTGGGCTGGCTTCCTGATGGATGGCAGTTCTGCCTGGGAAGACCCTGCCCTGTTTTCACTGGCTGTCTTAACATGTTTCAGGTGCGAATCGATGTGCTGAGATGTTTACTCTGCCCAGTTTTATTTATTTTTTTCAAGACAGAGTTTCTCTGAGGCTTTGGAGGCTGTCCTGGAACTAGCTCTTGTAGACCAGGCTGGTCTCGAACTCACAGAGACCCTCCTGCCTCTGCCTCCCGAGTGCTGGGATTAAAGGCATGCGCCACCAACGCCCGGCTACTCTGCCCAGTTTTTGCTGTACGCTCTTGTAGTACCTAACAGGGCACTGACTTCTTCACCTAGGCATCTAGTCATCTGGAAATGTCACTTTGGTGGACCGCTGCACAGATTCTCTCACGGATGTCCTACCCACGCTTGTGTATTTTGTTATCAGGGTGAAATTAGAACATTTCCCTCCTGTGATTTACAAGTTCTTATGGGAACTTAATTTTAGCCCTCAAAGACTGACAAAAAAAATGGAACACCACTATGAATTATTAAAGCAGCTTCATGAGTCAACTTCAAAGTAAATAAGAGTCTGGAGCCAAGGCATAGCTCAAAGCCGCGGAACTCATGTTCATGTTCTACGGGGATTTTCAGCTCTCTTTGCTTCAGAATGCCTTTTACTTCCTTGGAAGCTGGGAACCACACGGAGTTTCCCCTCTTCTAAATCTCTAGAAATGGATTTTGGTTAAACTCAGGTTTGAGAGTTAGGAGTCCTGAGTTCCTCACTGGTATTTCCAGGGCTGGTTGAGACATGGTTAAGAGGAGCCCCGGTTCCTTACCACTTGTTTTTGGGGGTGCTTTTTCTTTCCCCAGAACACCGTCTTTTAGAAAGGGTTCGGGTAAACCTACTCTGTGAGAAATCAGTGAACGTGACCACTTGCAGGCAAGTGAATGGTGTCTGTATTGACTTTTTATGGATACTTGCATTCAGATCATCCACATTTTACACTGGCTGAGGGAGGGATGCTCTCACCAGATGACCGGGGCATCTTCCGGTGAGATGGGGATCACCACAATGGCCTTTATTTTATTGTAATCACTGCTGCTTATAGTCCTGTCCTTTTGGAAGAAAGGATTTTATTTGTAGGTGTTTTATCTGACAGCGAGGTAAAAAAAGTAATATTACACCTGGGTGCAGTTCACTGTAGGCTGGGGGTCCTGGATTCCACCCCAGGACAAGGGATAAAGTGCCATAGAAATAAAGGGAAGCAGCCCAGAGAAGTGAAAGGGCACGGTGCTACTCATGGCCATACCTTTTAGGGTAGTGCTTTCCCAGACCACTGCCTGTGAGTGATTCCCTGTGCACCCAGAGGCACACTCTTCTTAGAACTTGTTGAATCTAATTAGCCAAAGTCATTGCATACGTTTATGTGGGAACAAAGGTGAAAAGGGACATTCATTGAAAAACTACTTAAATGCAATCGCTGGTATTATGTGGAGATCATAGTCATTTATTTTATCTTGACATTATTACTTGCTTAACCCACGCTTAGGTTGATATCAGGCAGGGCATGAAGGGGGTCATGAAACAATGGTGTTAATGAGTTTCATTCGTTTTAAATCTGTTTAGTGACCTAAATTTCTTCATGTTTAAACATTGGTCATTCAGGCAAGTTTGCCTATGAACCTTGCAACACTGAGACAGAAGGTTTTCCTATTTTGATTAATAGGTGTATTGATTGATTGGTTGTGGATACTGCTATGTAGTCCTGACTAGACTGGAAATTACCATCCTTGTTCTAGTTGGCTCGTCTGTCACTGTGATAAAACACTGTGGAAAGCCAGCTAGGAGAAGACGGGGCTTATTTCTTGGGTTACAGAGTCTGTCAATCAAAGGGAGCCAAGGCAAGAACTCAAGGCAGCAACTTGAAGCAGATACCAAGGAGGACACAGACAACTAGCTTGCCAACCCAGCTTGGTGAGTTAGTTTTGTTTCCCTCTCTGTATTAGTTACTTTCCCATCGCTGTGATACAACACCGTGACCCAAACAACTGATAAAAGAAAGTGTTTAGTTGGGCTTCTATAGAGTCCATGATTGGTGGAGCTATGTCTCAGTGCCAGGAACAACTGAAAGCTTACATCCCCAATCAAAGCAGGAGGCAGAGGGCACACAGGGAATGGTGTGATTCCTTTGAAGTCTTAACAGGTGCCCCCATTGACACATATATATCCTTTAACAGCACCATACCAACAGTTTACCCACTAGGAACCAGTTATTAAAATTTATGAGCCTATGGGGGCCATTCTCATCCAAATCATCACATGTTGTATGCAGTCTGGGTCAGATCTACCTGTCTAGGGATGCTCTGCTCACAGTGGGCTGGACCCACAGATATGCCCATAGATCTGCGTATAGAGCCAACCCTTCAATTGAGGTTCCCTCTTTCTAGATGACTTTAGTTTCTGTCATGCTGAAAGTAAGAACTAACCAGTATAGTTCTCTTGTCTCAGCTTCCTAAGTTCTTGTGTTATAAGCACACATCAACAGGATGGGCTTCCTTGTTCTTGTTTAAGCTTAAGCACCATTACTAGCACAGAATTTACCATTCACAGAGGAATGGCAGTCATATTTTCATGTGCATATGCAAACACATGTGAAGTGTACTTATAGAGGATCACATCACCTACAAAATGGTAGTTCTTGCTGCCTGTCATTATAGACACCGGTGAGAGTTCTGGGAAGATGGAACAGTTTGACACTCCAAAAAAATCTGCTCTCTTTGCACCATCTCACATTTTATAGGGAACCAAAACCAAGGGTTCTAATCATCATCCCCAGATTTAGTCCTCACTCTGTAGTCAGGCAGCCAGCCTTGTCTCTGAGGCCCATAGCATTGTTTTGTTCCCTCTTAGTCTTCTACATTTTACCCTCATGGCCATCTCTCTCTGTCTAGTGTGGTGTTCGCTGGGTATCCCATTCCTCCCAAGTCTCTCTCTGGGTTCCAACGACTTTAAAGGTTAATTCAGAGCAAGCCTTTAGCACTGTGCATTTGTTGGGCTATTTGTAATGTGTGTGTGTGCTATCTCCTTTATACAGCCTGAACAGGCGTGCTTTTATGACTCAGGATTCACAATGCCCTTATCTTTTCCTCCTGTCCCCTGTCAAATTGCACTGGGCCTGAAGAGCGGCTTACATTTCATAGCTTCTGCTTGGTGGTAGGGTGTACTCTGCCTCCTGCAGGCAGCAACCACCCATTCTCTGAGCGCTTGTGCCACGTAATGAGATACACAGGTGTCTGCAATAGCTGTCCATATATGCTGGATAGCTAGGGCCTTAATCAGAAAGCACCAGGGGACGGTGAAAGCTGAGGATTCTTTAGAAATCAGATTCCATATAAGAGATGAAACAAAAGCAAGGAAATATGCATATGCTAATTTAGCTGTGTGATAAACTTGGCAGCACCTTTTGAAACCTCTGGCTGGTAGACAAGTTCCTCTTTTTGTCTAGCACTAGGCTTTTGCCTTTCCCTGCTCCAGAATGAGGCTCCTAAGGGACTTTTAGTTTTTTGAGGTCCCTTGCTTTGGGTTCCTTGTTTTAAGTCTAGTGGCAGTCATGAAGAGAGGTAAAGGTTAATTTAAATGACACAGTTACAGTCAGGGCCTAGAGAGCTGGTGGCTTAACAGCTTGCATGCTTTGGGGGGTGTATTCTGCATTTATTTAAACACAAGCAGACAGCTTCATAGAGACTTGTCTGCCTTTTGAGACAAGATTTCACTATGCAGCTCACACTCAGCTCACCACCTCGGTGGCAGGCATTTCTACCCCTGTGTGAACTCTCTCTTAAATGATGTCTGTTAGATCATCACTGCTGAAGATTCCCTTCTTGTTTGAGCTCTAACTAGACTCCTCCTAACTCTTCTCTGCACATCCTGGAACTAGGGTATCAGTGTCCATCTCTATGTTCTCTAATTGTAACTGGAGTTTTCAAGGCAAGATCGTGGGCCTTTGTTGCAGCATCCAGAAGTAAGGCTTGGGTGTGTGTCCCCAATACGCCAGTTGAGATTTGAGTAATGGTGAAATGCAGAAGGAGATGTGTTCGCGGTGGCAATCCCAGGCGAAGAGACAAAGGGTCCGGTGACACTAAGTCTGTCTTTGGGGTACTGACATGAGCTTTACGCAGAGACGGAATTGAGGCAGTGACTGCAAGCACTAGGCCCAGTCAACCAATCCTGGTCAAGGTGTGATAGGGTTGGTCTTTGTCACAATGCAGTTCTGCAAGGTGGTCCAAACACTTCTCTCTTGAGTGTGTCAGTCTGATTCCAGGGTATCAATCTGATTTCCATAAGATCACTTCTACTCCAGAGTGTTAAATGTTTTTTCTCACGAGGGTGCTGGAGGCTGACCTGGCCTGTGAGGTGGTGTTCTTTCTGAAATCCAAGGCGACTCAAGCGTTTAGGACAATAATTTGTTTCTATGCCTCCAGCTAAACTAAAAGGAGACAGACATATATAAAGGAAAACAGAGATGTTGCTCCACATGAAAAGTCTTGACTTTTTTTTCTTTTTCCAGAAACAGCTGTAAATACTTGATTCACAGGCCTTCTGTTAAATCAGATGGATTCTAGCTTCCCATTCTGAACATGGATCCCTTAGATAACCTATTTACGCTCTCCTGGCAACCCACCCCTCCACCACCACCCCCTTGTCTTCTGTAGGGTATTGATTGATGACTCTGGCCTGCTCAGCTAGAGTCCTGTCAGGTCAGTGCAGCAAAGGAATTCCTTCCTCATTTCCTGCTTAGTGACTCTTCTATCCACCAGTCCTCCATCCTATTCTTTTGCAATAACCCCAGCCCCACCCCATTCTTGTTGCTTGGAGGAGGCATGTCAAGTTTAGTTGTTCTTAGAAGGAGTGCCGGGGCTGCATCTCAAGCTTCTGGAAAAAACCACTCCACTGGAGCGGAGCGGGGCACTGAACCAAAGTCTTGTTTTATATGCTGCGAAAGACCTATAACTTGATGCTGCTGTTCAGAAAATCGGGGAAAAGAAATAGCTGTACCATGAGAAATCAACTCCGCGATCTCAACCGGAGCCAGTGCTCTCGGGTGTAATTTAATATTCAGTGCCTCATTAACAGACCCAGGGACTCCTGAGACTTGAAACAAGTAATTATTTCACAGGAAGGGCCTCCAGCTCCTTCAGTTTGATGCTATCATCTCAGAGAGGGGGAAGGCAGATACTCGGGTTAACCAGGCTAACCTTTTGTGGCAGGTGAGTTCTGTTATACGTTCTGTAAACTTCAGACGAGTATGATGTAGTCTACAGCCAAGGTATTCGCCCAGTTATGCCCTTTTAGCCTGCAGAGAGCGCTCTGTGAAGAAATGAAGTGTTTTACTTTTAAGCATTGCTTGTCTCCAAGCTGGCGCTTCTGTTGAAGTCCTTTTCTATCGTTGTGTAGAGTTTATGGATTGCAGTCTCCTCATTTTAGCTCTGCGCTCACACGTGTGACTCCAGATCTCTGCTCTAAAGAACCTACCTGGGGATGCCTTTCTTCCTCACTCCCTACCAGGATTGTAACTGGATTTTTGGCCAGAAATCTGGGCTTTGGAACATCAACAAGCTACAGTCTACTACCCATCCCCAGTAAGAAGATGAGTCATTAGTGAAAACACAGGGATTTACACAGTGGTTCCACTGGAGTAAGAAGAAAAGATAACGGGGTTCAGGAACCCCAAGTCCATCTTCAGGGTATCTACCTGAGCTCTAACCAGGTAGAGGAAGAAATGGGACAAGTGTTAACTGCACATAGTTAGGTACTGTTGGTGTAGGTGTGGTCAACTGGTCATTGTCTCAGCTCAGGTCCTACGAGGTGGTTCCAGGGAGTCCTCAGAGCTTTTGAGGGAGTCAGTGCATTTCATAGTCTCCACGACAGAGCTCTGCCGTAGGTGTAAGTGCCCTTATCCAAGGTGGGTTGTGGCTGAGGTTGTTTTGCAAGGTTCTGCTGTTTTGAAATAGAAGGGGAGTGCAGGGTTAGTACCATAACAGATCTCAGTTTCTTCAGCCAAATAAAAGAAACCAGCAGACACAACATAAATGACAGATGCAGGGGTTTCGTCACAGTCGCAGTTACCTTGTGGACCCAAATGGGCTATAATGTACCTGTCTCAACAGCTATTTTCCTTGTGTTCTTCTGGGTCTCTGTCATTACAGAATACACGTATGTATGTTTCTACCGTTCATCCCCCCCCCCAATCCAGTTCTCCAGAACAGTCTTGTTTTCCTCAAAACGCCCAGTGTCTGGTTTTAGGTGTTAGAAATGTCAACCAATGAAAGGAGGAATGAGTGACTAAATTAATTCATAAACTAATGTGTCCTCTTCTAGAATTTATTTGACTATTGTTGCCAGGTAGCACATTTCATAGATAAGCAGGTTCTTAATGCATCTATATCTTTTAAGAGAGGATTGATGATAAAACTACTATTAAGATGAAGCACAGAAAGAAATCTGCTTCAGTGTGTCAATTTCGCTGTGACAGCATTTTTATACCTGTGATTTTGAACCCAAATTTGTGTACTATGGTCCATTTCTGGGCACATTCCTGTGCATTGGGTGTAAGTCATGGGGAAACCAGGGGTCTGCCCTCTCCTGCCTGCAAGACTTATAGTATTCTTGTTAGATAACCAAACAATATGCTTCTCTTTTCTTCAACCCACAGTTATTATCCTTTTCCTCACTATGGTAAGAGAGGAAGACGGGGAGAATGATGTGGACATGTGGAGGGAAAAGAGACCCTCTCCCAGGAGTCTGCATGAAGTCTCTCATCAACTGAGAACTGAGAGTTCCAGGGAAATGGGGGAATATTTGCTGCAATGGCAGCTGGCATAGCGGTGATGCCCCCTTTATGTAGAGGTTTTTAAAATAAGACTATGAAGATGTCAATAAAACATGCTGAATGCTTGAGCATATTACGATCTTGAATATGAAGCTGAAGGCTTGAGCATATTATGATCTTAAATACGGAGGTCTTACTCCCTTTCTAGATATTTTCTGGAAGTTTCACAAATAAGATTATTAACTTTCCTTTGCAGTGAATACATCTTCACTTGCCTTACCCGCCTGTAACCTAAGGACTTGCATCATCACATGTAATCATCCACTTTGACTCAGGAGCTACCCCATGCAAGAAAACGTTCTTCAGCATCCCTCGGAGAGCTAACTTGAGAAACTGTCCAAGTCTTAACCTGTGAAGACTCTTGAGACCTGTTTTGTCCTTTTCTGGAGCAGCTCTCTGAATGCTGATTTCTATGCTCCCATTGATCTTAAACTCTCTGTCTCTCTGTGTCTATCTCTGTCTGTCTCTGTCTGTCTCTGTCTGTCTGTCTGTCTCTCTCTCTCTCTGTCTCTCTCTCTGTCTCTCTCTCTCTTTCTCTCCATACAGGGCTACTCTGTGTAGCTCTGTAGACCAAGCTGGCCTCAAACTCACAGAAATCTCCCTGTCTCTGCCTCCTGAGTGCTGGGATTAAAGGCATGCACCACCATCACCACGAAATGCTCTCTTAACAAACTACCGCACTGCTCAGTGACTTAACCCTGAAATTCTTTTCTGTGCCCAAGTCTAGAGTCTTGGCATTCCCACTAAGACCTCTGAGAAGCCTCTGCCTCAGGTGGCAGTGCTGGATTGTCACCAGCTCCTACCCCACTGCTACTGACACCATGATGTGGTTTTCCTGCATCTTCATAAACATCAAGTTTTGCCTTGCACCGTGTTTGAAATATAGAAATGCTTTCCATTATGAAAACATTGTTAAATGGAGAGGGATGCTAAGAAAGCACTTGATTGACTGGTGTAGGTGTCATAAGCTTTTCCTGTACTTTTGGTTTTAGGCCTGGGGCTTGAGGGGCTTTGAATGAACCCAGGAGAAAAGGCATAACAATTTATTGATTATTTTAGTTTTATGTACACAGAAGCTTTTGTGCACCCTTCACATACAGGAGGGCTGAGATTTGAGATATTATATCATACTTGACTAGAGAGAGAGGCGGGGGAGAATGTCTTAATTAGGGTTTCTGTTGCTGCGATGTAACACCGTGTCCAAAAGCAACTTAGGAGGAAAGGGTTTGTTTTGCATTATAGCGTGTAGTCCATCATCCTGGGAAGTGAAGGTCAGAAACTCAAGTTATCACCCTGGAGATAGGAACTGATACAGAAGCCATGGGGAGTCCTGCTTGCTGCTTGTCCCTCGTGGTCTCCTCAGCCTGCTTGAGGACCTTAAGCCCAGGGGTGGCATCATCCACAGTGATCTAGGCTCTTCCACAGCAATCTTCAATCGAGAAAATGCCCAGAAGCAGGCTTGCACACGGGTCATTCTTGTGGGGATGTTTTCTCAACTGAGGCTCCCCTTTTCTAAAGGATGCGTGTTTGTACGGAAAGAACACCTATGGGAGAGCAAACGACTCTTGGGAGACAATGCTAATGAGGAATTTGTGCTTCTCTTTTGGGTTCTTGTTTTCATTAATAAAATCATTTAGAAGAGGACTTGGAAGGAAGCCTGGGGACGAATTTATTAGAGTCTAGAAGAAAAGGAGCAGGGCCCACAAAACACAAAGCCTAGTAGGTTCCTTTGAGAGGGAGTACAGAAGAAGAGAGAACACTGCTTTTTTGGGGTCTGAGAAAACTGGAATGTTCACTGGTGGAGATGTGCAGACAGCTGCATGCATAGAGAAAGGGAGGGGCTCTTCAGGGAAGGAATGAGGAAAGCCAGCCAATCGTTGGGAAATCATACCTAGGCTTTTAGTCAGTGTCCAAAAACCAAAAAATAGAGAACAAAGAGGGAAAGGTGGCATGTTTTGTGTTAGAACTCAAGGAGTGGGCAGGGTTAGTTGTGTTGCCTCAGGAGAACCTCCGTGATTGTCGTCCTGAGATGAGGACTTCTAGGAATGGTAATTATATTATTTATTTAAGGGATTATTATTCCTCCCAACTCACTAGCATGTCTTCAGGTGAATAAGATTTCCTATAGAGTAGACTTCTGGCTGGGTGATTGACAGGCTCACATGGGTCAACTATTGAGAGGGAAAATGGCGATATGTGAAGTTGAATCTTTGGAACAGTTCAGAACAGCAAGTCTTCACCCAGAGCCAGAGCCATAATTTAGATTCCATATTTTTTTTGACCAACAGGAAATAGCTTTCCTTAATGGGATTTTAATAAAATCAGGAAACTGAGTTTTTCACACGGTAATTTAACTCTTAAGGGGGTGGACATTTGTGATGCCCCGAATTGTAGACTTACCAAAAAGGAGGAGGTAAGGACCAAAGCTGACTTAAGGAAAGGTCAGTCCATCTTCAGTGGCTCCCAGGGTCAACAGCTCTGCTCATCTCCCTCTGAAGAGGACACAGGTGGTGTCCCAAGTTCTGGTACTCACTGATTTTCTTTCCTGAAGTGAGAGCCCATGTTTCAGAGTGGGTTGAGCAGACCTGAACTTCATTTGGGCAAGATCTTCCGTCAGAAAAGGTTAGAAAAAAAGTCCCCCTGCCCCGGATTTGCGGATTCTTAAATGCCTCCAGCCCCAAGCATCCCTGTGTCAGTACCGCAGGTTCTGTGTACCACAAATGAAGAAAGAGCTGGTGGATTGCAGGGTCATTTTTCCTGGTTGATAAGCTTCCTTTACAGACAATGAAACTGTACCGATGTCGATGTGTATCATCAATTGTTGTGTGTCAGAGAAAACCAGCAAACCATAGATGTGTAAATGAAAACCCCTCCTCCTCCATCTGGATTGGTTGAGCTCAAACTGTTGAAGACCCGGCAAAAAATGAACATAGTCATCCTGCTTATGATCTGCTTGAAGTGATTAAGCTCTCAACTTCATTGAGCTGTGGCTTTGGAGTGGGGGTGGAGGGGAGAGGAGAGAGTGCCTACATCCAAACCCTCATTTAAGGTTTTAATAGTGAAAAGTAAATCGAAAATATATCAACCATAAAGCTGATGAGGCACACTAAAGTCACTCTGAGATCCCAGCAGTAAAACCAATTCAGATTTGTCAACTAAGGAACGAACAGGTCTTTGTATGACACATCCTAGAGCCCCTTCCCACCCAGAGTATGTAGAGCACGCAGGCAACGCTGTGTTGCTGTGTCCATTGAGCTGTGAGAAGGTCTCTTTGTATGGCACTTAAAGGTGCATCCACCTTTCACCAGGAGCTTTGGTTTCTCCATGATACAGTTCAAGGGGCTTCCTGCCCTTCCTGGTTCCAGGCATAGAGAGCTACTCTTGTCTTGGATAGATTAAAAAAGTGGATTTGGATTCTGTGATGAGAATCCCTAACAACAAAATGAGTTTTTTTTTATTTCTTTCCACTAATGGATGGAAATTCATTCTGCAAAACTATTCTTAAGGGAATAACATGGAAAGAAAATGCAACAGATTCTACAAACCAAAAACACGGCCTGAGCAGTTGTGTGGATTTGGATCCGGGCGTGTTCTGGAACTGGGGCTTCCATTTCTCTTGTGAAGGGATGAAGCATTCTGCTTGTGCTTTCTTTATATGTAATGGGGGTGGGGTGGTGGCTTACTTTGCCATGCGATCTTAGCTTTATCCCACAGCGTTCCTGCATCTCCCATGTAACTGTCTAGTAAGGAGTCTCAGATTAATGTGGAATAGAAGGAATTTAGGGCAGCCGTGAGGGGCAGGTGGTCACCCCTATTATGAACGATGGGCATGACAAAGGCACGAAACTTATAATAATAAAAGTTACTTGTGATATTACAGCCCTGAGAATAACCCCTCCAGCCCCAGGACACAAAGTACTGACCTGATTTCATGGTCAGGTAAGGGAGCTAAGCTACATGTATAGAAATGCTATTGAACCAAAAGAACATATGAACCAATGGAAAATGACAGAGGAAACCCAAACCCACCCAGCAAGCTCAGGTGTGCTTGCACGAGCTCTCTCTATCTTGCTTGTTCACTCTCTCCCCTGCCTCCCTCTCCATACCCTTCCCTCTCCTCCTCATTTCCTTAATTCTTGGCCCCTTAGTTATATTTCTGTCTGGTCACTACGAGGCAGAGGTCACCCATGCGGAATTAAATGAAGACGTTGACTCCCTCATGACTCAGTACACGAAAGCATGGAAGTGAATGATGTTTCTGCATTACACAGATGGATTCAGTGGGAAGGATGCTGGTTTCCACCTTAAGGGAAAAGAGATTGCAATGGGGACTGGGCAGTGAGGGGAGGAGGAAGCTGTTTCTGAGTCCTACATGGCCAGTAATCATTTCAACATGCATGGAAAGCCTTGGGGAGAAAAGTCGAGAGGCTACCTTAAATGCTCTTCTCCGATAACGAGATGGATGACTACCTTGTATGCCATCCTAGAGCCTTCATCCAGTGCCTGATGGAAGCAGAGGCAGACACCCACAGCCAAACACTGAACTGAACTCCTGGAATCCAGTGGCAGAGAGGGAGGAGTGATGAGCAAAGGGGTCAAGACTGGGCTGGTGAAACCCAGAGAAACAGCTGACCTGAACAAGGGGGAGATCTTGTACCCCAGACTGATGGCTGAGAGGTCAGCATGTGACTGATCCAGACCCCCTGAATGTGGGTGTCAGTGAGGAGACTCAGGCAATCTATGGGGGCTCAGGTAGTATATCAGTATTTATCCCTGGAGCACAAATGGACTTTGGGAGCCCATTCCACATAGAGGGATGCTCTCTTAGCCTGGACACATGTGGGAGGGCCCAGGCCCTTTCCTGGAAGATATGACAGACTTTAGGAGATTCCCCCATGAAGGGCCTCACCCTCCCTGGAGAGTGGAAGGGAGCATGGGGTGGGGGAGGCTGGGAAGGCTTTTGGGGGTGGGGAAGGAGGGGAGGGAGAGGGATCTGGGATTAACATGTGATGCAAGCTTGTTTCTAAGATATATATATATATATATATATATATATATGGAGAGAGAGAGAGAGAGAGAGAGAGAGAGAGAGAGAGAGAGAGAGAGAGAGAGAGAGAGAGAGAGAGAGAGAGAGAGAGAGAGAGAAAGCAGGGTAACATAGGAAAACCAAAGGCAGAACTCATTTTCCAAGCTATGGCTTGCGTCTTTAATGTGCACATGCCTGTTTCATTAGGCTTCTCAAAATATGCTGTCATCAGTTTCTGTATGATGCATGTCTCGATTGCATCACACTTTTGAGTCCCAGCATTTCATATATGGGAAATATGTGACAATATTCATTGGCACAGCCGGGGCTGGGTGTCCACTTCAAGCTGCTGGAGTCAGTGCCCGTAGCATCGGGCTTTGGTCTGTCTCGCAGCTCCTACAGGTACTCTACCGGCTTCCCCTCTCGCTTCACCAGCAGCCCCTTTGTGTCTGTCCCCCACCTGGACAGGCACTGACATCGCACCCACTCTCTGCATAGCATTTTTTTTTGCCAGAGGTCAAGGGGTTGCCGCTCATCTGGGAGCAAAGATGACTTGGCTGAGCACACCCTCAAACGCAGCCACCTGTGCCACCCCAGGCTTCTCCCAGGACTACTTGTCCCCTCCTAGCAGCCCTGCTTCGCTTCTGCGCTTCCACTGGCGCGGCTGCCCCGTCTCTGCCTGTCTACCTTCTTGTCACGTGTCCTCCGTGGGACCACCCCCCTCCTGGCCTGCTGCCCAGGTGTTACCTGGCAACAGTTGCATGTTTTCCCACAGCGCGGCACCTCCCATACGGCCAGGTAATCACGCGTGCTTTGGGGTACAGTGGTATGTAATCCATTAGTATCAATCTAAGAATCTTTGCCAGGCAGTTACCTGTGATATACGGAGTCTGTGGAGCAAGGCTAGAGTCACTCGACAAAGCAAGATCTCCGTGACACATAAGCCAAAGACCAAACAAACCAACAAACAAAACACAAATAAATACAAAAAAGTAAACAAACAAAAAACCTGTCCCTCAGCAGGAGAAATAAGGGCCCTAGTTCCAAAACATGCCCAGATCCAATTGTACCGATCCCCTTTCTCCATGAAGGAGTATTTCAATTTGGACAAAATAGAAGAGAAAAAAAGGGGCTGGGTAGGCAGGGAGAGGGAGAGGGAGGGCTCTGAAACATACCTGAATACCTGCGGTGGTTAATATTGTCAAGTAACCAGAGACAAAACTGTACGTGACCGAGAGGGAGTTTCTGAATTACAGTTAGCTGAGGTGGGAAGACACACCATAAATATGGGAAGTGTCTCTCCACGGGCTAGGGTTCCAGGCTGAGTAAAAAGAGGAAATGTAAGCTGAGCACCAGCAACCAACTCTCTCTGTCTCTGTCCTTCCTGACTGTGGATGCCACGTGACCAGCTCCTGCTCCCAGATCTTCCCTGACTGGACAGACCATGTTCAGACTGGGAGCCAGAGTAAAAGCTTCCTTCCCTGCGTTGTTTTTCTCAAACATTCTGTTAAATTAACAAGAAAAAAATAACCAATGCGTGTCCTCCATCCTCCGGCTCATATGCCATCTTTCCAGGGGTTAGTTATACTCATTTAATTCACCAGCTCTCCAGGCAAGCCTTTTTTTTTTTTTTTTGAAAATAACTATATCTTATTTATTTTTTTCTTGATAACATACATTTTCTTTTTTTCATTTTTTATTTTAATTTTAAATAGCTTGTTTTACACGTCAATCCCAGTTCCCTCTCCCTCCCCTCCTCCCGAATCCCCCCCCCAACAACCCCCCATCCTCCCACCCTATTGTCAATTCCTTCCACATAGGGGATATCAAGAGTCTGTCATTTCACTCTGGGTAGGGTCCAGGCACTCCCCTAAGAGTCCAGGCTGAGAGAGCATCCCTCTTTGTGCTATGGGCACACGATGACTGTTTGTATTCCAGGGATAGACACTGATCCACTGCTCAGGGCCCCATTGGTTGCCCAGGCCTCCTCACTGACACTCACATTTGGGGGGGTCCAGATCAGTCCCATGCTGGCCTCCCCGCTGTCGGTCTGGGGTCCAAGAGCTCTCCCCTGTTCAGATCAGCTGTCTCTGCTGGTTTTGCCAGCCCATTCTTTGCCAATTTCAGGCAATCCTTTACTAGTCCAGCCAATGCCTAAATAATCCACCGTGACAGCTCTTTGAAAAGAAGACCTGTATTCTTTTTCTGTTCCTTGATGGTTTTTGATGGGGGTTGTCATTCCGTATACGTGTTTCTCTTATTGGTTAACGAATAAAGCACTGTTCGGCCAATGAGGCAGGAAGATAGGTGGGACTAAGAGACAAGGAGACTTCTGGTAAACATAGGCAGACGGAGTCGCCATCTAGGCCACCAAAGGAGTAGCAGGTCAGGGCATTCTTGATAAGCCAAGACCATGTCAAAATTGATTAGTAGTTATGGGTTAAAAATTAAGACAGAGGTAAGCCAATAATAAGCCCTAGCCACTGACCAACGGTTTTATAAATAATATGGCATCCCTGTGTTCATTTGGGGCTTAAGGGCAGCGGGACCAGCAGGGGCAAATAACCTCTCGTTACACTGTTTAGTAGTTGTACAATCCTGGCTTGTCCATTCTGTTTTCTAGGTGTATTTTCCTATGCAGATGAAAGAGGGGCAGTAATACAATGGATGCAGAAACAAATCTGAGTGAGATCATACACAAAGACACAGACACACACACACACACACACACACACTTGGGTAAAATACCATGGGTTAAAACCCAGACAAGACCACGTATTCACATACCTAAGGCACACATATGTGCAAATGAGTGACATAACATATTCATATACATATACCTGAGTATGAATCTGTACATGAACTCTGAAACACATGGCATGATGGATTCAGGTGCATATGTGAGTTTCCGATTCACACACATACTTGAAGATTCAGATACATACCAGAGTGACATACACTCTCTTTTTTCTTTCTTTCTTTCTTTCTTTCTTTCTTTCTTTCTTTCTTTCTTTCTTTCTTCCTTCCTTCCTTCCTTCCTTTCTTTCTTTCTTTCTTTCTTTCTTTCTTTCTTTCTTTCTTTCTTTCTGTCTTTCTTTCTGTCTTTTTCTCTGCCTGCCCCTATGTGTTGGAGGTCACAGAAGAGGTAATTATTCAAAGAGAGGAGGAATGGAATCAAGGAGTAAGAATCTTGAGACAGTTTGGGAAGTTTCCTGAACTGCCTGATGGATGATTTAGGAGAGACAGAAAGGATGGTGTAAAAACCAGAGGAATCAGAGCCCAGGTTTGAAGAGGAAACTGTCCCAGACAAGGGATTTGTTCGCTTTGAGGAATGATCCATCAGAGCTGTATCTTGCATTGTGGAGGGCATACTTGTCCTTCCTCAGCCTTTTAGAATCTATCACTCTGGGGACCCCAGCAGGTTGCTCATAGTATGTCTGCAGAAAACACGGCAGGAACTACCCTGGACTAGATGAAGATAAGACCTGATGACTTCTGATATGCTTTCCTTTGGGAAGTCTGACACTTTAGTCACAAGTTCAAGGTTTAATGGTGATTTTCTTCATAGCAAGTTCTCATAGTCTTGAGATATGTCAGTGTAGGCAAATAAAAATAAACATAGGTCACCAAAAAAAAAAAAAAAACCACGGCAGGAGAACTCTAAACTATCCTTTCTACAGACTTGCAGAACTCACTGTTCCATTCTTAGGAGGGATCAGACTAGTTCCTCAACAGATGAATCAAAGAACTGTCTCGGCAGGAGGATTAGGAGCAAGCCCAAGTGCTTAGCGGTTGTATGCTCTTAGAAAAGCTGATGTTCCAGTTGATAGACGAAGTCCGCAGAGACGGCTCCATCCTGGAGGGAAATCTGGGTATGGTGTTTCTCAAGCTTCGTGCCAACCGAAGGCGGTGCGCGGGCCTTGGCATGGCTAGCCAGCTCTCTGTCTTGCCCACAGTGCAGGGGGGACCTGCCTTCCCAGGTCACTAACACGTTTTTTTGAAGGTTGGTGTAGATACGAATTTTGTGATGCCCAGGTATCTTTTTCTCACCTGCACCCTTCTACTTTTTTCTTCCTTTTTTTTTTTTTTATCTGTACTGCTTTCCTTCAAGGACTAGAGTTCAGGTATGTTTTTAGTTACTGTGATTTAGAAAGGATTTCTTATTGAAATCCCCTAGCACCAACACAGCTAAATGCTTGTATGAAACAGAATTCAACTTTCTTTACTTCAAGAAATTGGCGGCAACCAAAAACCTCTTATTGTTGATCTGAGCATTGCCCCATTGTTATGATGACCACCATTTGACTTCAGGAAACAAAGCAAAAAAACCAAAACAAAACCAAAAACCAAATAATCTCATCATGCCGAACTAAAAGACCCAACCCAAACCAAAAGCTTTGGGCACAGGTTAGGATATATATGCATTGCATCCACGAGCCGTACTTATTTTTTTTATTATTTATTTTCTAATTTAAATTTAAATTAGAAACAAGTTTGCTTCACAAGTCAGTTCCAGTTTGTTAAGAGAAGCTTTTTCTTTTGATAGGGGCCTTCCCGCCAGCCTGGTTCTAGAGCCGCATCAGTCCCAAATAAACACACAGGAGGCTATATTAATTATGAAGCTGTTGGCCTTGCTTGTTTCTTACTGGCTAGCTCTGACTTAAGTAATTACCCCATAATTGTTAATCTAAGTATGTCTCTTACCAGAGAACAGTTCCGGGATCCTACCCCATGGCGTTACATCTCGAACTCTCCTGTGTTTCTCCTTCCCAGAATCCTCCTGGATTCCTAGCCCCACCTATCTAGGTTCCTATTGGCCAGACAGTGCTTTATTGACATATACACAGGACTTCCCCAACACCAGTTCCCTCTCTGTTTCCCTCCCCTCCTCCCATGCCCTCCCCCAAATCCCCCAATATCCCCTCATTTCCCCAGGGAGGGTGAGGCCCTCCATGGGGGGTGTCCATAGTCTGTCATTTCATATAGGGCAGGGCCTAGACCCTTCCCCAAGAGTTCAGGGTGAGAGTGCACCTCACATTGTTCTATGGGAGTCCAAAGTCCATTTGTATACCTGGGATAAATACTGATGTACTGCCCAAGGCTCAATAGATTACCTAGGCCTCCTCACTGACAACCACATTCAGGGGTCTTGATCAGTCCCATGCTGGATGAGCCATACTTTTTAACGACCATGCCCTGGAGTGATATTTTTGCATTTTCTGTAGGGCATTAGGACCTGTCTTGCACATATCAATCCCAACTTACTTTGGTAAATTAAATTTATTCTGAATGGAGTATTTTCCCTCTTCTGAATGACCTGTGAAGTTCAGGGAAGACATCTGGGTGTGTGGGTGATTCCAGACATTGTGGCACAGGACCACTGCTGGCTGGGGTGTCGTGTCTCCTTTGTATAGAATGGCCTTTCTGAGGTGTTGCTTTCTAGGCTGTATCTCTTTGGAGCCAGGAGTTTCAAATGCACTACCTGCGTCTACTGCTTTTCCACAGCTCTTCCAGGTAGAGATGACTTGCCTCTGTATTCTGCTGGCTTCCCGCCCTGTCACTGACACATCAAGGCTTTTCATCTCCAAGCCCATTCCTGGCTTCCTTTATACTAGGTCCTTTAAAAAAAAAACAACCTAGCAGTAAGCTGCGTTGCACACCTGAGTGCCCTGGAGACGCAGTTGTCTGGATCCAAGTTTAGAGTTTCCGTTTAGACTGATGGGACGGGGCAGAGGAGGGGCACCCCTGCTGCTGTTTGAGCATCGGGGCTAAGATCAGCAGACTGGAAGCAGACCAGCAGACTGGAAGCAGACCGCACCAACGTGGTAGTCGCGGATGGCACCTTTTCCGCATCTGTGGTGGCTCATCCTCGCTGTGAGCGCGACCGGGTGTTGTGGATCACTAGGGGATGCTCCTGAGCGTGTGTTGGACAAGAGTTTCCAAAAACCTTTAACGGGAGCAGAAGTGGCCCTCTGAATACAGACGGTACCGTGCAGTAGGCCAGGATGTTGTCCTGAGTGAGAGAAGGAAAGGCATAATCTGCCGGTGATGGACCGTGCTCTCAGACTGTGAACCCAAGCAAACCCTTCCTCTTAGCTTACCTTTGTAGGAGTGACAAGAAACAGAAGACGGTATGAAACACTACACCGTGAACGTCAAAATTGAAAGGAAGCCTGGCGAAATCCCACCTCCTATAGAGGACTCGGTGCAGTTCAAAGCCGCCATGGCTACCACCGTCTTCGAAAGTCCACGCTTTCTACCTGCTATGTCATACCCAACCTGAACGGATCCCCCGTGGCCTCTGGACCCCGCCCATTTTCAGCAGTGACGAAGGTTCCGGTGAAACACTTCTGGAGTATTTTCTGTTCAGATCCTACTAGCGTCAGGAGGACTCTAGGGTTAAGTCCCCGGTTTGGGGGAGTCCTGGAATGTTGCAGGGCTTCTCAGAGCACCACTTGAGTTTTGCTTTGTAGAAGTTGTCGCTCTAACACAGCTGTGAAACTTACGTTTGTTTTCCTTCTAATATGAAATGAGAACCATACTAGCTGCTACTTCAGGGGAATAAAGAGAAGGACCACTTCCCGATCACAGCGCAGTGCAACCCCGCTCCCCGGGCTCAGCCACTCTTAGGCAGAGTGTCTTTGCGCACAGTTGTGCTGTGAGGAGGGGTATGGGCTGGTATCTGAGATAATTATTAATTAGATGGATGGCCCTCCTGCATCCCTGGGAGGTCTGAGATGCGTACTCTGTGGAACAGGTTATAACGGGAATGTTGAGCCCTGGTCCTCCTGTTTTTTTTTTAAATTAATTAATTTATTTTATATACTAACCACAGTTTTCCTTCGCTCCTCTACAGTTCCCCTCCCCACCTCTCTTCTGCCCCTCCCCTTCTCACTCCTCCATTCAGAAGGTGGTAAGGCCTCCCATGGGAGTCAACAAAGAACAGCATATCCAGTTGAGGCAGGACCAAGCTCCTTCCTCTTGCATGAGGGCTGGGCAAGGGATTCTACCATAGTGAATAGGTTCTAAAGAGCCAGCTCCTGCCTCAGGGACAGGTCCTGGTCCCACCACTAGGAAACACATAAAACACCTAGTCCTCCTATTTTGATGGCAGCTTTGGCTGTTGAAAGTGTGAGTTCTGGGCCTGGAAACCAGGGAGCACTTTCTATATGCCAGGCAAACATTTTCCACTGAGCTACACCTTTTAGCCCAGGGAAACCTTTTTATAAGGCTATGGATTCCTCTTGCAAACAAAGTCTCCCTGAGCTTTGGGTCTGCAGCTTTTCCGAGTCCCATAGTAAACCCTGTCTTGCTGGTATCTTAAGACTGTTAATGAGATTCCAGAGTCCCTCCCTGCTGGCTCCCCTTTTCACCTGTACGGAAGGTTAACGCTAAAAGCAGCACCTGTGAAGCCTGCTCACAGATGAGTCCCCAGGTTTTCCTAGGCTTCTTGGGACAGCGAGTGGTTGGAGGCTTCCAGCAGAGTTACTGTAGCTTGCCCCTACCGTCTACTTCGAAGCCCTAAGTAGCTCTTGCTCTGCTTGCCCAAGAAGCTGGGTGTGCTGCCCGTGTATGGAGACACATGACTTCTCCAGAGAGAGGAACTTACTCTCCTTGCTTCCTGCCTGCCTGCCGTGTAATAGAAATGCCCCCTCTCAGTTGGGGCCGTGGAAATTGGTTGGCCATGAGTAATATGGTACTCGGGGAGAATGGAGCAGCAGAGCTTTCATCTGAGCAATTCATTTTCACTGGAACCTAAAAATAGCATGCCACGTGGGAAGCTGTGAGTGCTTCGCAGAGGCCACTTTTCAATGCTATTGTACTTACGTAAGCGCGCTTGTTCTCAGCAGTGGCTTCAGCTGAAAGTAGCTGTGTGCATGTGCGTGCGTGTGTGCGTTCGTGTGTATGTGTGTGCGTGTGCGTGTGTGTGTGCGTGTGTGTGTATGCGTGTGCTTGTGTGTGTGCGTGTGTGTGTGTGTGCACACGTGCGTGCACGCTCATGCGCTTCTGAGGCAGAAGGCTTAACTTTGAATGT